>NW_004949169.1:859276-877755 GCF_000317375.1 Microtus ochrogaster | reverse complement strand
GGTTATACCTAGGAAGCGATCGCCTGTGCCCATATGTTGTAGGGTACTTCCCACTTTCTCTTCTATCAGGTTCAGTGTGTTCAGATTGATATTGAGGTCTTTGATCCATTTGGACTTGAGTTTTGTATATGGTGATCGATATGGGTCTATTTTTCTTTGTGAAAAACAACAGGAACATAATACACTACAAGGATCATGAAACAATTTCCTACATGAATTTTATAAAATATTCTGGGAGCCCATGGGAAAGTTATTAAAGTTAGGACATCTGTGGAATTTTTAAGCAATATGGCAAGGAAATTGTGGGTGTAGCATTGACTTCTAAATTCATAAACAAGCTGTAGGAAATCATGAGTCAGATATGAATATTTTAAATATGTTACTTTAATGAATTGTAATTACTATACAGTCTTCCTACTGGTATTTACTATGCTTTTCTAAACGTATACATTTTATAAATGTACTGTTTAACATTATGAGCAAAGAATAACCACTGTGACAGTATTAAATTCATTACCAAGTTCTCTTTAGATATATATTTTATTTATTTATTTATTTATTTATTTATTTATTTATTTATTTATTTATTTACTTGGGAGCAATGTCATGCTGTGTAGTCCAGATTACTCTTACACTCATTGTGAAGGTAGGCCTTACCTAAGAAAGATAGTGGTCCACATTTTTCAGCCTTTACTGTACTGTGATTACATGGTATAAAAATACACCCAGATCACATGCTTCTTATTTTTCAAACAGTACACAGAAGTAGGCTAGAAAGATGTATTAGACTTTCTAAGTGTTTGATGCATATTCATGATGTCTAGAGCTCAGATCTGTCCATCCTTATGAACAGACAGACATTCTGAAAATACCTGTAACTCTTATTCCAATAGAGCTAACACCATTTTCTGACACTCACTTCCACATACATGTGTATGCATTCATATAGATACTCAGACAGAAAGATACTAACACACACACACAAATACAGAGAGAGAAACCCATAGAATAAATCTTCAAAAAGACTAATGTTTTAGGTTTAATCATCAAACTATAAATTTTTTTACTAAGTGGTAGAGTATAAATCTTTAAAATTCTACAGTATTTTCATTTTCCAATTCGATGTATCAGACATTTCAGTGTCACCAATAAGAAAAAGAATAAATAGTAAAAGAAAGATATATACATGTGTTTATCTATACTTTTTGGTGAAATAAATGGCTTTCACTCTTCCTTCATTTTGTACTAAATACTAAAAATCAAATGTCTTACTTTATGTGTCATGCTTTCCAAAGACAATCTTTTGTTATTTGTAAGTTACCCAAGCATGTGCAATTTTACAACAATCCGTGATACTGATTCATATTATAACTTATAGCTTTAGCACATGCCAGGAATCTATTAGTTTCTTTTCAACAACTCTAACCTTCACTAATCACCCTCATTTTCTAAACCAGATGAACTATTTTTCACATCTGAGGCTCTGCTCAACTCAGGTTTCCACAGTTTAAATATTTCAATAAATTTTCATCCTCAAAGGAACCACAAGCACATCTTCTCTGCTTCTACCATGTTGACTTTCCTTTATTTTCATCCCACTATTAAATTCAGATGGAAATTTATCTCTTATGACATAAATAGTTCATTACCTGAAGACAGTTTCTACACAATTTTTATTATATGTTCTTATGAATCATGTTTCCTTATTTTTTAATTCTTATTTGGATTTCATACATAGATTCAAAAAGAAAATTATATATTAGTTTCTATCTCATATATTAACGATATTTTAACTGTCACACTGTCATTTTCACTGGATAATTCTTCATAGTTGGCCATCTTTTTTATGTTTCTTTGTTTTGTTTTGCTTTTTTTAACTGTTAAATAGTAAATATTAAGCGAAGAAGTTATTTTTATAGCAGTCTGAAAACATACACAGATATGGGAACCTTTGAAAATGAATCTAGCAATTTATTTCAAAATATTTCATATGCTTTTTTAAAAGGCAGCTTATTTCATATGGAACAAAAGAAGAGTTAATTCTCTTGTTACTATTTCCACAAAGTCAAACATTCATATCCCTGTTTCACTGTAGTTTTACAGCCTGTCCTAGAACTAGCTCTTGCAGACCAGACTGTCCTCAAGCTCACAGAGATCCACCTGCCTCTGCCTCCAGAGTGCTGGGATTAAAGGCATATGCCACCACCGCCCCCCCCTATAGTTGGCCATCTTGTACAATACACTGTGATTAGCAACATCCTTCTCTATATGCTGGATTCTAGTACCAAAACCAACCTCCTATGGCAGATTGTGACAACCATAATTATCTGTGCACAAAGTAGGATCTCTTTGGTTAAACATTGAGTCTCTCAAAGAGATGATCCATGTTCTAACTAGTATTGAGAGAATATTGCTGTATTATAATTATTTTTGTTTTTGAATTAAATATTTTAAGTTATCATTGAAATAATTGATTCCATGGTGAGAATATATATATCTTGCTCTCCTTCCACCAAATCCAATGACATTATAGTATAATGATCCTTTTAATTAAAAAAGAAGCAATTAAATTCACTGTGTGTGTGTGTGTGTGTGTGCACCATGGAGCATGAATAGAGACCATCAGACTAC
This sequence comes from Microtus ochrogaster, assembly GCF_000317375.1. Classification (NCBI taxonomy): domain Eukaryota; kingdom Metazoa; phylum Chordata; class Mammalia; order Rodentia; family Cricetidae; genus Microtus; species Microtus ochrogaster. The sequence goes on along the minus strand of NW_004949169.1, from coordinate 875,124 downwards.
TTGTCAGAGACAAGTCTCTAATATCACCATCTTGGTCCTACAGATTGCATTCAGATCATCAGGTTTAGTGTCAAGGTTCTTAACCCAATGAGCTATTTTTTAACTGTTAAATAGTAAATATTAAGCCAAGAAGTTATTTTTATAGCAGTCTGAAAACATACACAGATATGGGAACCTTTGAAAATGAATCTAGCAATTTATTTCAAAATATTTCATATGCTTTTTTAAAAGGCAGCTTATTTCATATGGAACAAAAGAAGAGTTAATTCTCTTGTTACTATTTCCACAAAGTCAAACATTCATATCCCTGTGCACATGCCTAAAACAACCCCACTCACCATGTCACTTTGGACCACTTGAAGTTTTGTGATCCAGAGTCTCAGATAAACACCACCAGAGGCAGTTTGTTTGTTTTCCTTTCAGCCGTTCAACCCAAAACTCCACATAGAAATCCCTAGAGCCAGTCTATGTATCAGCAATCTAACTTAACACACTGCTCTGGGATTGTGTTGCATTCTATAATATGGACAAGGGGGTGGAAACTCTGGAGACTCAGTCTGCCTGGCTACCTGCCAGTCACTGTGTTGCCCACATGCCTCAATCTGGAGTTCATATGTTGACTTGTACCTGTCACACCAAGAACCTCCATATACAGTCTGCCACCTCACTTACCAAGATAGTCTGGAAACTCATGGAATCCTATGTTTATAATGCATTAGACATCTGAGTATAGCCCCCATCTGGTCTTCCTCATATTGAGGAGGGTGTTGCTGTAATCGGAGACAGCCTTTTGTTTCCCATCCACCCAGACCTGAATAATCACATATAAACTATATTAATTGCAACAAGTTTGGTCGATGGCTAACTCATATTTTTAGCTATCTCTTACATTTTAAATTAACACATTTCTATCATTCTATATATCATCACAAGGCTGTAGCCTACTGGTAAAGTTCCAGCATCTTTCTCCTTCAGAAGCTACATGGTATCTGCCTATCTCCACCTTCTTTCTCCTGACATTCAGTTTAGTTTTTCTGCTTAACCCTAGTCTGCCCTGCCACAGGCCAAAATAGCTTCTTTATTAACAAATGGTAATAAAATATATTCACAGAATGCAGAGGGGAATCCCACATCATATTACATTCTGCACATGAGCCCAATGGAGTACTACACATTCACACTGTGATTCTACCCCCTGCACTTAAGGACCACTGTCAAATCTAATAAGCTTTCCAAAGAATTTGAAAGACTGATGAAGAGACTCTTTTGAGCATACAGAAGGTTTGCTCTTAGGCCCAGAATTTGCAACTATGATCTCAGAAGCTGCAACTGTTATTCACTCAACTGAGAAACTCAGCTGAACACCAAGTACCATTCAGTTGGTTATCAACATGATAACTTAGGGTAACAGGAAATAGAGCAAACACCCACTCAAAATAGGGGAAACAAGATTTTCATGTCAAGAAATACTACCAAAATAGCAATTTTAAATACAATCTTGAGACACTGCTATGTGAATTTTAAATTTTCTTAGAGACTTACAGCTTTAGTTACTAAGGATTATGCATTTCCAGTAGGATTTATTTATACATCTAACTCCTTGCTTAGAAATTGGGGAAAAAGAATAATCAATGGAAGCAGTGATTTTCTATAGTAAGGAGACCACTGGTTACTCAGCTGCCTGGCAACTCAGACCCGAAATAATCATACAGAAACTATATTATTTAAATCACTGCTTGACCCATTATGTCTAGCTTCTTATTGGATAACTCTTATATCTTAATGTAACTCATTTCTAGTAATCTGTGTACTGCCATAAGGCTGTGATTTACTGGGTAAAGTTTTGGCGTCTTTGTCCAGCAGGACTACATTGTTTCTCCCTGACTCTGCCTCCTTTCTCCCAGCATTCAGTTTAGCTTTCCCTGCCTACTATCAGCACGCCAAGGCAGTTTCTTTATTCACCAATGATATTCACAGCACAAAGAGGGGAAATCCCACATTAATTCTCTGTGTTCATATCTCAAGAAGAAGTGCTAGGAGAGAATAGAGTCTAGTGCCCCATCTGGAGAAGGAGGATACAGGTATTGCTTGTCTGGATAGAATCAGTAGCTGGAATCTAGTGTTTCTGCCTAGATGAAGAAACAGGGGGAGGAATAACTAACATTAAAATCCTTCAGAAAAACCTATAAGTATACTAAAATATATAAATATAGTACTGGCTACTATCATTGTTCTTATTTACCCTCTAGGACTTGAAATTAGGTAGAACTAGTGCAATATCTGGCATGCATGTTATGGGAAAAACCAACCACTTAAAACACTTAAATGTTTTAAGACTTGCTCCATGAGAGAAGCCATACCTGGTACCTGTTTAAAGAAGAATAATCTGTGGCTAGACAGATCACATGCCCAAGGGGTAAACAAATATTCATCTCATTGAACAAAGAATTAAAACAACTCTTAAAGATTTATTGTTCTATACATGGATTATTGTATCTTTCAACTCTTACCAGAGAAGCTTCTGCATTCACCACATAGTAACTAATACAGAGGTATAAAATTAGTGAACATGCAGAGAGTAATATACTATTGAGTGTGCAGTCTTAAATGGGACATCTATAATTGTACTGTAAATTCCTTACCCAAGATCCAGCAATCATCATGGATGATGAGGCAGAAAGTGGATAAGAGCCAGAGGCCACTGTAAGCATGAGATCCCACAGAGCCATTACATCTGGCTTAAATTCTGGAATGATATCACCTAGACTTCGAACTACCTTTTGATTAAAGTTAGCAATTGATACCTTTTATTTTAAGTCAGTGATTCTTATCTAACTTCTTCCTAGAAATTTCATAACCTTTGCAAAACTTAGTATTGAGAGAAACTGGCAAACTAGGAGTTCTCATGGCTGAGAATTGCTTAGGCAAGTGGTTCCATTAAACAACTCCAGATAACAGGTTTTGGTACATGGAAATTGGTTTCATTAAGGTGTTTTTTTATGTATCAATAAAAAGAGCTTCTGAAGAGTCCTGGTTATTCAATTCATCAGAGGTTGGACCTCCTTGCTGCAGAGAGCCTAATATTCATTTTGGGGTAGCCCCACTTTTTTCAATAGACCCTTGCAAAACAGAACATTGAAAGGCTATGGATAAGTACAAGGAAACAGTGGATTTTTGTCACAAAAGGGCAGGTGTACTTAGAAACTCTCAATATTTCTGACAGCATGAGCAAGTCCTGGGAAAGCTCAAACACAAAATTCCAGCATGGAGGTTGGTACAAAGGAAATACCAACTTTTTGAGAAAGTATTGACATTTGATAGCTGCTGTGAGAGAGAGAGTCAGTTTTCTTTATTTGTTATACCTGATAGGTGAAAAATAGCTCAGGCCTTATACCTAAAAATATCTAGGCAACAGAAATTGGACTTATGTGTTAAAAAATATGAAGTTGAGTGGGAGAGGATCATAAATGGTTGGGAGTAGAAATGATTGATTTACACTGCATGAAATTCTCGAGAAATTAATATAAATGTTAGTAAAACATTCTAAAGTAGTAATGTAAGATCAAGTGTAAAGTCTATCTGCTAAGAACGTCCTCACCTTTTAATATGATTCTATTACTATTCAAAAGAAGCAAATAGGCTAGTAAAATACATGGTAAAGTATTACATTTAACACTTGCATATTCCTTTGCTGAATCTGAGTTTTTTAATAAGGAAAACCTTTTTCTGCATGACTGCATAAGGAGAGTAAGTCTTGGGTACTGAAGTTAACAACTGTCTTGCCAGTGGTTAATGATTTAAAACATTTAAAAACTGAACCAAATACTGATGTTGTATCTCAGGGGAATTATTGCTTTATAATTTTTACTTTTTTTGCAATATATATACTCTGCTAATGTGCTTAGAATATGCATAATATTCAAAAGACTTAAACCAAAGGAGTGTGTTATGACCAAAATACCTTCAGTTTTCTGCTGTGGGACAATGGTCTTGAACCCTGCAAAGATCTGTCACTTGTATTGGTTTAATAAAATGCTTTATGGCCAGTAGCCAGGCAGGAAGTATAGGTTGGGTAACCAGAATAGGAGAATTCTGGGAAGAGGAAATACTCAATGCTCAGTCTGTAGTTATCACCCAGACACAGAGGGAACAAGATAGGAATGCCTCACTGATAAAAGATACCACACCACATGGCTAACACGGACAAGAATTATGGGTTGAGATGTAAGAGTTAAAAAGAAGCCTGAGCTAATAGGCCAACTAACTGTTTTATAATTAACTTAGACTTCTCTGTGTTTCTTTGGGACTGAATGGCTGTAGAAGCAGGCAGGACAGAAACCTCTGTCAATAGTTTTCCATGTATTTATCACATAGCACTTCATGTACAAGAATCCTGGTACTGGATGCATAATAATGAAATTAATCATGGGTATAATAGCTGTGATTTTTGGTGGCAAGGAAGGGATATATTTTAGTTTACAGTTACACATTACAAACCATCCTCAAAAGGAAGTTAGGACAGGAACACAAGCAGGTTGGGGACCTGGAGACAGGAACTGAAACAGAGGGTATGAAGAGTCCTGCCTACTGGATTTCTCTTCATAGCTTTTTTGTGTTGTAATTTTATTTTACTTTATTTTTAAAATTATTTTTATTAAGGTATATATTTTTTCTCCATACCCCTTCCTTTTCTCTCTCCCCTTGTATCCTCCCCCATAATCTCTACACTCTCAATTTATTCAGGAAATCTTGTCTTTTTCTACTTCCCATTTATATTAGATCCATATATGTCTCTCCTAGGGTCCTCTTTGAGGTCTAGCTTCCCTGGGATTGTGAATTGTATACTGTGTTTTCTTTGCTTTATGTCTAAAAGCCACTTATAAATACATATTATATTTGTCTTTCTTGGTCTGAGTTACCTCTCTCAATATGATGTTTTTTAGATCCTTCCATTTGCCCACAAATTTCAAGATGTCATTTTTTTTAATGTGTAGTACTCCATTGAGTAAATGTATCACACCTTCTTATTTTGTTCATTTGCTGAGGGGCATTTAGGTTGTTTCCAGGTTCTTGTTATGACAAATAATGCTGCTATGAACATAGTCGAGTACATGTCCTTGTGGTATCCTTTTGGTATATACTCAAAAGTGGTATTGCTGGGCCTTGAGGTAGATTGTTTCCTAATTTTCTGAGAAATCACCACAGTGATTTTCAAAGTGGCTGTACCAGTTTACACTCCCATCAGCAATGGAGAAGTGTTCCCTTTACTTCACCTGTTCTTATTTGAATCTATCCCCTCAAGCCTATTCTTCTAACTCCTCTAGAACTATAAACAAATTATCAGTCTTTATATGTGCTTGTATTCAAAAAGGATTAGTTGTCACTTTAAATAAGACAGTGCTGATAAAGGTTGTATACTGGGTTTTAGAAGCAGCACAGGTATCACTTATTTATCTATATACATTCAAAATTATAATAGGGCTGATTTTTTGAAACTATAGGACCCAACAAAGTTATATTGGTAAGTGGCTATGAATCAGCTATAGTAATTAGAGGAGGAAGATAAGACTTAGGTTTTTTCCTCTTGTGTTTCCTTCAGATTTCAGTACTTCAAAATTTTTCTATGAATGCTATTATTATACAGTTAGAATACACTGTCTGAGTATAGAAAATTATTCTTAGTATAAGTCAACAGATGCATCATTCTGAAATGAGTGTCTCGATATTCTGGTTAAAAGAAACCAAAATGATTATCAAACTTACCTTGTTGGTATGATCTTATACTGGATCAGCCTATGAGGAAATTGATATGTTTCTCTGCTACAGTTATGTTCTTGATCAGAATAGTGGAATTTATTATAAAATTTGAAGTTAAGTTTTACCCTAAAATCAAAAGGAAAAAGACATACACATCCAAATTGACAATTAAAATCCCCTACTGAAATGTGTTACTGAAAATCAACATTGTTCAAGTAACACAACAGAGGCCAGAATGTTATTATTAGTGATAACCAGATATTTAATTTTTCACAGTATCAGCATTGGTATAAATGGCAATTTATTTAGTAATATACAGACTGGTTTTGCATGGCAACTTGACAGGAGCTAAAGTCATCAGAGGATGGAGCCTCAGTTGAGGAAATTCCTTGATGAGATCCAGTTGTAAGATATTTTCTCATTTAGTAATCAATGGGGGAGGGCCCAGCCCTCGTTGTGTGGCATCATCCCTGGGATGGTGGTCCTGGGTTCTGTAAGAAGATGGGCCAAGCAAGTCATGGGAAGAAACCAGTAAGCAACACCCCTCCATGAACTCTGCATTAGGTTTTGCTTCCAGGAAACTTCCCCGTTTGAGTTCCTGTTCTGTTTTTCTTCAGTGATGAAAAGCAATGCTGAAGTGTAAGCCATTAGGTAAACCCTTTCCTCCCCATTTGCTTTTTGGTCATGGTGATTTATCATACCAATAGAAACCCTAAGACAGATTGGTACCAGGAGTGCAGTATTTCTGTTTCCAGTCTGACCATGTTTTGGCGAGGATTATAGAACGACTTTGGAAAAATGGGCTAGAAATGCCACTGAGTATAGAGACTTTAGTGAAATGTTTTGTAGGAACTTGTAAGATAAGCATGTTAATTTGTTTGGTAGGATTACAATTTTTACTATGTTGATCCTACCTATCCAAGAGCATTGGAGATCTTTCCATTTTCTGATTATCTTCTTCAATCTCTTTTATCAAAGACTTAAAGTTCTTGTCAAATAGGTCTTTTACTTCTTTGGTTAGTGTTACCCAAAGATATCTTATTTTATTTGTGACTATTGTCTCAACTTCTTTATCATTTGTAGATAGGAGGGATGCTAATTTTTTTCATTATATCTTGTATCCTGTCATATTAATGAAGGTATTTATCAGCTTGGTAGAATTATTTGGGTCGCTATTTTATGCTATCATATCATATCATATCATCTGCAAATAGCAGATGATAGAACCTGGAAACAACCTAGAAGCCCCTCAAATGAAGAATGGATAAAGAAAATGTGGTACATTTACACAATGGAGTACTACTCAGTGGTTAAAAAAAAACAAAAAAAAACATGGCATCTTAAAATTTGCATGCAAATGGATGGAACTAGAACAAACCATCCTGAATGAGAAAACCCAAACTCAGAAACTTTAACTCAGTATGTACTCACTCTGTAAAGCCTATAGTCCACAACCCCAGAGAAACTAAGTAACAAGGAGAACCCTGAGAGAAACATAGATCCCCCTGGGAAGGGGAAATAAACATGATCTCCTGATAAAATTGGGTGCATGGGAGTGGGGGGGAAGAAGGGAGGGCAGAAGGAGAACTTGAGGGAATGGGATGGTCGAAATTGGGGAAGATCAGAGATGGAGAGCAAGGGAAGAGATATCTCGATTGAGGGAGCCATTATGAGGCTAGCAAGAAACCTACACTAGAGAAATTCCCAGGAATCTACACGGGTGACCCCAGCTAAGACCCTAAGCAATAGTGGAGAGGATACCTGAATTGCCCTTGCCCTGTAGTCAGATTGATATTTATCTTAAATGTCATCATAGAACTTTCATCCAGCAACTGATGGAAGCAGATGCAGAGATGCACAGTGAACCACTGGGCTGAGCTCCCAATGTCCAGTAGACAGGTGGAAAGAGTGAGAATACATAAGCAAAGAAGTCAAAGAGGACCTTGATGGGGATAGCCACTGAAACAGCTTACCTGAGCTAATGGGAGCCCTCCAACTCTGGCCTGACAGCAAGGGAAACAGCATAGGACCAAACTAGGCCCTGTGAATGTGGGAGACAATTGTATGGATGGGGCAGTCTGTGAGTCTGTGGAACCACTAGCAGTGAGACCAGTACTTATCCTTTTTGAAATCCATTATTTTTGCAGGGATACCTTGGTCAACCTAGATATAGTAGGGAAAGCCTTTGTCGTGTCTCAAAGCCATGTGCAAGACTTTGTTGACTCCCCTTGGGAAGTCTTATTCTCTATGAGGTGTGTATAGGTGGGAGGGAGTAGGAACTGGGATTGGTTTGTAAAATGAGAAAAGATAGTTTTATTTAAAAATTAATTAATGAATTAAACATAAATAAAGAAAAAATGCTATGGTTATTGCAGAGGATGGAGGCATGGCTTGCAAAGATTCAGAGGGAAGTTTATAGACTCTATCAGGGCCATTTACTATTTTGAAATAATATACTGTGGTTCTGGATAGGTGGGGCTGAAGAATCAGCTGTGATTAACAATGTACCAAAATTACTAAGGCAAATTTTTGCTTTGTTGGGATACTTGATACTGGTCACCTGGAGCTAAGAAATTGGTAGTGATTAAGAAGAGATCAGCATCACTGAGCTTAAATCTTCTGGGAAGTATTTGCTGATAGCACAGGGAAGCTGTATTCCAGAAGTGGCCCAGGTTGTACCTCCTGCTGGCAACTTAAGTAGGTAATATGCAAATGTCACCCAGATGGTACTGGATTTGAAGGCATGAAGGGGTCACGGAGAACAGCTGAGGCCTGGTGCTATGAGAGGCCAGGAAAGACCTTTGATGAAGGTGCAGCTTCAGTGACAGTTGAAGGTCCAAGACTGAAGGGGTCATGCAAAGAATTTGAGGACTGGTTCTGTGAGGAGAGCCTATGAAATTTATTGGTGAAAATGCAGCATAGTTGCAGCAAGGAACCCTAGCATATTAAAGATGCCAGCATCGTGGGAAGACCGCCAAGAACAGTACCAACATTGGGGTGGAGTCATCTGGTACCTAGAAGAAAAGCTGTGTGTGCTTCAGTGGGCAGAGTCCAAGTATTTACCTAAGCCATTTGGAAGAGTCCAGAAGATGTTGAATGAATCCAGGAATTGGATAGTTGGAATTTTATTTTTCTTTTATTTTTTTGTGACTGTGCCCTGGTTTTCCCTTCTGAAGTAAGCATGTATTTTACTGGAGACTATGGTAGAGAGATTTAAATTTTAAAAGACTGCGGTTTTAAAGATATTGACTATTTTAAAGGAACTGACAGTTTAAATATGTTTCAGTTTGTAAAGACTTTTGGACTTTTAAAGTTATGTAAGATCTTGAGGATGGATAAGAAAGGAAGGGACATGACTTAATAGTGATGTTTGTGTTTCAAGTTGAAAAGGGGTCAGTTGTACTGGCTAGTTTTGTATATGAACTTTGCACAGGTTATTGTCATCAGAGGAAGAGGCCTCAGTTGAAGAAGAGATCTAGCTGTAAGACTTTTTCTCATTTAGTGAGCAGTGCAAGAGGGTGAGGAGAATGTCCTTGGTGGATGGTGCTGTTCCTGGCTACTTCTATAAGAAAGCAGAATGAGCAAGTTATGAGAAGCAAGCCAGTAAGCAACACCCATCGATGGCCTTTGAATCAGTTCCTGTTTCTGGGATTCTGCCCTGTTTGAGTTCCTGTCCTTTAGCGATGAACAGCAATGCTGAAGTGTCGACATAATAAACCCTTTCCCCACAACTTGCATTTTGGTCATAGTATTTTGTTACTACAATAGAAACCCTAACTAAGACAAGTAAGGTATCAGAAATTTAAACAATTGCTTAACTCTTAGGTTCTATAATGATAGATTCAAAGTACTCCCATTATGAAAATTATGTGGAAATTCAGTGTTCTTAGAAAATGGCATATTCACATCTCTTGCCTGGATATATACTTTTAAATAAGAGGAGGGCTCAGGCCCACAATAATATTTTAATTTCATCTCTTGGCTTGTACTATAGTAAAAGTTCCACATATTAGATACATGTTTTACCAAGTGCCAGTCTCAGACATGATACGCATTCTTTTTCAAATCTTCCAATATAACTTAAAATAGAAACTTACACTTCAGTAAGCAATATTTACCAAGGTAAGAATTTAATATTAGACCAATGATTTCAATATTCAGAGCTGCAAAAATCAGATTCTTACTAGTTATATTATTATAGCATACATGTCCTACAGAAGTACAGGACAATTATGAACTAGAATTTTTCTAGCTTTCCAGTCTTTACTCCATATAAATCTCCCTCCATCTGTCTTTGGTATTCAAGGGAAGTAATGTTCATTTTCTACCTGTTGGTGTTCTCCTCCTCCCATCAATCCATGTATTTCCATTCTAATTCTCAAAGTAGCTACTATTTCCTATTTTTTCTCTCAGATAACTTATATCCTGTTATTCTCCTTTACCAACTTTCCACCTTCTTCTGTGTTTACTTTATCATCCTAAAGGATTTTTCTTTATCCTTTTCTGTGATCAGATTACTTCGTAAACTGTTTTTCTCTTCTCCATTGCTCCTCAACTTCCCTATACTGGCAATAGTATCATTTTATTTTCTTAGTTTTTGGAGTTACTACAAGGTTATGTACTCACATCTGAAGATTTGGATGTAGGAACCTCCAATAGAATATATGTAGGGTTTATCTTTCTGAGTCTGGGTTGCCTCGTACAATATGGTCAATACGAGTCCTGCCAATTTCACTGAAAAATTTATGATTTAATTTTTCTTTACAGCTGAATAGTATTTCATTGTGATCATTTTCTTTAGAAATCAAATTGACTACATCTGGAATTTATTGAAATGAAAATATCTGGGTGTACCTGTGAGGGTTTTTTTCTTGATGAAATCACTCGAAGTGAAAAGAACCAATCATTATTAAGAACTCTGAATAGATTCACATTTTAATCTGGTCCACACATCTTCTGGAAGTATCTAAAAAGGGTAGTAAAAGGAATAGAAGAAGGAAGCACTATCTCTTTGCCTGCTTTCTCTCATTCTTACCAGTAAGTCCATTCCTTCATTTGCATTAAAGCCTACTTCTTTGGGATTCTGGTGCATACTGAAGACCATCTGAGATATCCAGTCTTAGAGACCAAACAACTATTTCTTGGATTTAGGACCTTCAGTTGTTAGGAAGCCATTGTTGAACTAGCTGAACCACCCAATCTATTTTAGTTTGGCTTTCTATTGCTATGAAGAGACACCATGACCATGGCAATTCTTTTTTTTAATTTTTATTTATTTTGTATATAGTGTTCTGGGCACCAGATCTCATTATAGATGGGTGTGAGTCATCATGTGGTTACTGGGAATTGAACTCAGGACCTCCAGAACAGCAGTCAGTTCTCTTAACCTCTGAGCCATCTCTCCAGCCTGACCATGGCAATTCTTATAAAGGAAAACATTTAACTGGAACTGGATTACAGTTAAATGCATTATCATCATGGCAGGAAGCATGGCAGCATGCCAGTAAACATGGTGTTGGAGAAGGAACTGAGATTTCTACATCTTGATCTGTAGCCCTTAGTAAACTAACCATAATCTGAGCATATGAGACTTCAAATCCCACCCCTACAATGATAAACTTCCTGCAAAAGGTCACACATCTTAATAGTGCTATTCCATATAAACCAAGCATTCAAACATGATATAGATATGAATAATTTGCATTGGTATGGATTTGCCTTTATTAATATAAATTTAAGATCAATCTTGTTATATGTATATTTCTGATATTGATTAAGGTATTGTGATTGTACAGCTCATTAAAAATGTATAATTAAGAAATATAGGTTAATAGATATTCTCTATAATAGTTAAGTTTGTAGTCATGTTAGTTAGATCTTCTAGATGTGCATTTCAAAAGGATAGGCATTCTTAATATCTTTCAAAGAATACAGAATATGGTGTTTAAAATGTTTTAAAAACTTAGGGATTTTCATGACAATGAGACACATCTCCTCCTGGCAGCACCATGCTACTGCCAGAGGAAGATGGGCATCGAAGAGGCTACTTAGGAGTTTGTTAGCCATTTGGGCAAGAAACTGCTCTTCCCTGGACTGCTTCACTGGACATGCGGTGACCACAGGGAGATGACTGCTGAACTTGCCTAAAGGTGAGATGATCCTTCGGGGTTCCTGCTTCAAAAAAAAAAGAGTCTGTGAGACATTCTGCATGACACAGAAGAAAGTGACTGAGCTGTCTTTGAAATTTCCAGCTTCATGAAAAAGTCTGCTGAATAATATGGGCCTCAAGGCTAAAGATGGGTGCCCCAATGGTACAAAAGAACTTTGGGTAACTGTACAGGCAGTAAGATGTCTCTGTCATTTCTAGAGTTTTGGAAGTTGCTTACTTCCAGTTTACATAGGTAATATTATATCCTTGTGAAATCTTTGATAGTGTTAAAGAATAAATAGATAGTTATAGTTTTCCTTTGTTATGATAAAAGATAAAATAGATATAAATAATGTAACTGTAATTTTGCTTGATAATTGTTTTGCTATATGTAATTTTACTATGTTAAAGTAAAAGCCTTTCTTTTTTGTTTAAACAGAAAAGGGGAAATGGTGTAGGAGGATCTTCTGTCTATGTGTGGCTTTCATTGGTTAATAAAGAAACTGTCTTGGCCTTTTGATAGGTAGCACTTAGATAGGCAGAGTAGACAGAACTGAATGCTAGAAAGAAGGGCAGAGACAGAGAACCGTCATGGAGCTGCCAGGTCAGACATGCTAAATCTTTCCCGGTAAGCCACGACCTCTTGGTGACATACAGATTTAATGAAAATGGGTTAAATCAAGATGTGAGAGTTAGCCAATAAGAGGCTAAAAATAATGAGCCAGACAGTGTTTAAATGAATACAGTTTCTGTGTGATTATTTTGGGTGTAAACTAGTGGGGTGACTGGGATGACAAGCAGCCCGCTCGCTCTTGTTACACAAAAACATGCGTCAAATGAATCATACCTATTCAAACAATTCCACTCTACTCTCTGACCCCACAGGCTTATAGCCATAGCATAATGAAGAAATGCATTCAGCTGAACTGCAGAAGTCCCTATAGTCTAGCATAGCCTCAACCCTGTTTAAAAGTCCAAGGTTCAAAATCTCTTCTGTAATTCTTGCAATCTAATTGTAATCCCTGTTAAATTAAATAAAAAAGGAGATCACATACATCCAACATATAATGAGACAGGATATACATTACCATTCCAAAATGGAGGAAAGGAAGCACAGTGAGAAAGCACTGTACCAAAATAAGACCAAAACCCAGCTAAGCAAACACCAATTACTGCATCTCCTTTGCTGATCTAAAAGTACTCTTTAGATCTCCTATTCCTTTCAGCTTTGTTGAATGGGAACATACTTCTCTCCCCTGGGCTGTTTCCACTCCTTGTTAACAGTTTTAATTGGCATTTTTCTTGGCTCTCCGACCTCTTGTGCTCTCCAAGGCAAGCCTGGCTTCACCTTCAGAACTTCACACAATTTGTCTCTTTAGGCCTATATTCAGGGACACCCTGTAACCTTCCTCTTCTCACTTGCTTTCTTTAGTCATAGAGGAAGATTCCATATCCCCTTTCTTTTATCCTCTCTCTACAGCCAGAACCAGTGGCTGAAGCTGCTAAATTCTGCTGCTTGCTGGGGCTGGAATATGGCTCCATTATTCACTTACATTTTCACGAGCTTTCTATTTACAATGATTTGTTTCACTGTTTAATCTGTGTTGTCCAGAAACAGGATCTGGAGACTAGGCTGTCCTAAAACTCAGAGATCCAACTGTGTCTGCCTCTGGAATAATAGGATTAAAGGAGTGTGCTACCATACCCAGCTCTCAGTTTTTCTCTAATTCCTTTTCACAAATTGGAAACTTAGCTGGGTGGAGTCTTGCCCTGAGGACACTATTGTCTTTATTCCATTTGTTAATCTGTTTATCTCTTTGAACACAGAATTTAGAACCATTCAATTTCTGGGTATCCCTTTTTTACTCACTCTGTACATTTTGCATTTTTATTTGCTCAACTTTCTGATTTTCATTATAAATCTTCATTAGAGTTAACATGAATAACCACATGACAGAGTTTATACTAGACTGTTTTGATATTTCCTCTGGCAATGGAATTATTATTATTCTAATTTTTTCACATGAACAATTTCCAGGCAACATACTAGATTTCTTTTTATAATTTTTTTATTATTTTAATACTTAAAAAATAATAATCCAAATTTCCACTCCCTCCTCTCTACCCAATCCTCTCTAACACCCTCGACACACCCTCCCACTCCTCTCTAACACCCTCGACACACCCTCCCAACCCCTCCAATTCTAAGAGAGCAATACATCCCACCGTGTAGAAAGTCCAAGGCCCTCCCTACTACATCTAGGTTGAACAAGGTATACATCCAAAGAGAATAGGATCCCAAGAAGCCAGTACATGCAGTAGAGACATATCCCATTGTCACTATCAGTGGCCCCTCAGTCTGCTCCAACTGTCAACCACATTCAGATGGATTAGTTTTTCCCATGCTTGTTCACTCCCAGTCCAGTTGGAGTTGGTGAGCTACCATTAGCTCAGGCAAACTTTCTTCACACTCTCACTCTAGTGCTCTGATGTGGGTCTTTGCCTCTGTTCCCATCTGTTGTTGGATAAAGGTTCTATGGTGATATTTAAGATAATCAGCAGTCTGACTACATGGTAAGGCCAGTTCAGACACCCTCTCCTCTATTACTTAGGGTCTTAGCTGGGGTCATCCTTGTGGATTTTTGGGCATTTTTCTAGAGACTGGTTTCTTGCTAACTCCATAATGGCTCCCTCAATCAATATATCTCTTTCTTTGCTCTCATATCTGTCCTTCCTTCATCTTGACTATCCCATTCCCTTAAGTTCTCCTCATTGTCCCCTTCCCTGCTTCCTTCTCCTCCCTGCCCCCATGCTCCCAAATTTTGTCCAATGATCCTGTCTATTTCCAATTTCTGGTGGGTCTATATATGTTTTCCTCTGAGTTCACCTTATGACTTAGCTTCTCTAGAATCATGAACTATAGGCTCCATGTTCTTTGTTTATGTTTAGTATTCACTTATGTGTGTGTACATACCATATTAGTTTTTTTTGGGGGGGGCTGGGTTACCACACTCAGGATAGTGTTTTCTAATTCCATTCATTTGCATGCAAAATTCAAGATGTCATTGTTTTTTTTTTGTTTGTTTGTTTTTTACTACTGAGTAGTACTCTAATGTATAGATGTGCCACGCTTTCTTTATCCATTCTGCAGTTGAGGGGCATCTAGGTTGTTTCCAGGTTCTGGCTATTACAAATAATGCTGCTATGAACATAGTTGAACAAATGTTTTTGTAGAATGATTGAGAATCTTTGGGTATATTCCCAAGAGTGATATTGCTAGATCCTGAGGTAAGTTGATTCCCAGTTGTGTGAGAAACCACCACACTGATTTCCAAAGTGGTTGCACGAGTTTGCATTCATACCAACAATGGATGAGTGTTCCCCTTACTCCACATTCTCACTAGCATAAGCTATCATTAGTGTTTTTTACCTTAGCCATTCTTACAAGTGTAAGATGGTATCTCAGAGTTGTTTTGATTTGCATTTCTCTGATAGCTAAGGAAGTTGAACATGTCCTTAATTGTCTTTTGGCCATTTGAAATTCTTCCATTGAGATTTCTCTGTTTAGTTCATTACACCATTTTTTAAATTGAATTATTTAGAATTTTAATGTCTAATTTCTTGAGTTCTTTATATAATTTGGAGCTCAGTTCTTTGTCTGATGTGGAGTTGGTGAAGATTTTTCCCATTCAGTAGGCTGTCTTTTTGTCTTATTGACTATGTCCTTTGCTTTACAGAAGCTTCTCTGTTTCAGGAGGTACCATTTATTCAATGTTGCCCTTAATGTCTGTGCTACTGGGGTTATACAGAGGAAGCAATCTCCTGTGCCCATATGTTGTGGAGTACTTCCCACTTTCTCTTCTATCAGGTTCAGTGTGTTCAGATTGATATTGAGGCCTTTGATCCATTTGGACTTGAGTTTTGTGCATGGTGATAGATATGG
>NW_004949169.1:845870-858396 GCF_000317375.1 Microtus ochrogaster | reverse complement strand
TGCCATGCTCCGCTCTCCCGGGTAGACGTGATGGCTCTGCTCTCTGAGGCACATGCAATGAAGCTCCAACCCAGGATGGATGTAGGCTAGAATCTTCCCGGTAAGTGCACCTCGGTGCTGCATATTATTAAAAATGAGCTAGTCCAGGTGTGAGAGTTAGCCAAGAAGAGGGTAGATATAATGGGCCATGCAGTGTTTAAAAGAATACAGTGTCCGTGTATTTATTTCAGGGTATAAGCTAGCCAGGCGGCCGGGGTGCTGGGGACGCAGCCCTGCCACTCCGATTACTACATCCTACAACATACTAGATTTCTTCTCTTCTGAAACCCCTTGAACCAGGCCCTCAGTTTAATATCTTGCATGACCCTACTAGTATGACCCATTAAGAACTACTTAATGAATTCTACTGATTTTCTTTCCAAAAAAATGCCAAAGCCCACATTCCTCCCAACAAAAGCATGTTCAGTCTTATCAGAGCAACATCTCAGTACCTGGTACCAACTTCTCTCTTAATTTGGTTTTTTATTGCTTGGGAGAGACTTCAAGATTATCGTAACTCTTTTAAAGGAAAAAGACTTTGTTTAGGTTGCCTTCAGAGGTTTAAGCAATTATTTTTTTATAAATTTATTTATTTATTAAAAATTTCTGTCTCTTCCCCGCCACAGCCTCCCTTTTCCCTTCCCCTCCCCCAAACAAGTCCCCCTCCCTCGTCAGGCCAAAGAGCAATCAGGGTTCCCTGCCCTGTGAGAAGTCCTAGGAACTCCCACCCCCATCCAGGTCCAGTAATGTGAACATCCAAACTGTCTAGGCTCCCACAAAGCCAGTACATGCAGTAGGATCAGAAACCCATTGCCATTGTTCTTGAGTTCTCAGTAGTTTTCATTGTCCTATAGCCTTTGCTGGAGAGGTTGTGGAGAAAGGGGTACACTCATCCATTGCTGGTGGGAGTTGCAAACTTGTGCAACCACTCTGGAAAGCAGTGTGGCGGTTTCTCAGGAAATTCGGGATCAACCTACCCCTGGACCCAGCAATACCACTCTTGGGAATATACCCAAGATAGGCCTTATCATACAACAAAAGTATATGCTCTACTATGTTCATAGCAGCATTGTTTGTAATAGCCAGAACCTGGAAACAACCTAGATGCCCTTCAATGGAAGAATGGATGAAGAAAGTATGGAATATATACATATTAGAGTACTACTCAGCAGTAAAAAACAAGGACTTCTTGAAATTTGCATGCAAATGGATGGAAATAGAGAACACTATCCTGAGTGAGGTAAGCCAGACCCAAAAAGAGGAGCATGGGATGTACTCATTCATATTTGGTTTCTAGCCATAAACAAAGGACATTGAGCCTATAATTAGTGATCCTAGAGAAGCTAAATAAGGAGAACCCAAAGAAAAACATATAGACATCCTCCTGAATATTAACCTTCATCAGGTGATGAAAGGAGACAGAGAGCACCGTACAGAAATCTCAAGGTCCAAACCAGGAGCAGATGGAGAGAGAGCACGAGCAAGGAACTTAGGACCGCAAGGGGTGCACCCACACACTGAGACAATGGGGATGTTCTATTGGGAACTCACCAAAGCCAGCTGGCCTGGGTCTGAAAAAGCCTGGGCTAAGCCATTATTTTTATGGCAAGACTACGGACAGCCTGCGTGCAGAGATGATGCTGGATAGGAGCTGAAAGCTCTGCATCACAATCTGAAGTCAGTAGGATGTATATTCTTTGGTGTTTGAGTGGGATATTTTGTAGATGTCTATTAAGTCTATTTGATGAATTATGTCTATTAATGCTGAATTTTCTCTACTTTTTGTTCAGATGGCCAACATATTTGAGAAATTGGGGTATTGAAGTCACCTACAATTAATGGATTGATGTTAATATATTTCATTTTTTTTGGAAATTTTTGAGGAAAAACTTGTACTTCTTTGATGAAAGTTTGGTAGAATTCTGCTCTGAATTTATCTGGTCCAGGGGTATTTTTAGTTTAAAGAATTTGTTTACTGTTTGTAATCTCCTTAATTTTTATAGGTCTTTTTGAGTTGTTGATGTTTTAGGGTTTGTTAACTCTGGTAGTCCAAATGAATCCAGACATTTTTATATTTCCTTTAAGTTTTTATATGTAATACACAGTAACAGTATTGAAAATTATTCCCTTATAGTGTTCTGAAGTTCACTGGTATCTGTGCCAATCTTCCATTTTTCATATCTGATTCTGTTAGTTTTGGTCTCCTCTTGTTTTTGGCTAATTGAGCTAAGGGTGTGCCAATTTTGTTTATCTTTCCAATATACCAGCTCTTATATCTATTGATTCTTTGTTTTATTTTCATTGCTGCCATTTTCTTAATTTATGCTCTGGGTTTTATTATTTCTACATAGCAACTAGATATGAGTTGGATTTTTTGTTCATATAATCAATGGAAAAATAGAATATCTTTGCAATATTGCCCATAATTAGAACCACCTCATATTTGATATGGATGCTAAAAATACACATTGTAGGAAAGACAGCAGTTTTACAAATTGTGTTTGGATAACTGGATGTCTTCCTATTGGATCTGAATCTACTACTCTGCTCAAAGTTCAACTTCAAAGGTACCAAAAATATTAGTATGAAACCTAATTGCTGAAAAGTCTTGAAAAAAGTATAGATAGTACCATAAAAGAAATAGGTATAGGAAAGGACTTTCTGGCTATGTATCAGTTCACTCAAAAAGTAAGGCTGACAATTAAAAGTTAGAACTCATTATACAAAAAGCTTCTATAGAGTAGAGGAAGTAGTTCCTTTTGATAAGAAGAAGCTCCCAGAGTCAAAGAGAAACTTTTCCAACTATATACCTGATAGGTCATTAATATACATTATATACAAAGAAATTATAAATACAAGGAGGGCATAGTAGGATGAAATTACTGTAAATTGGTGGAAGTAAAAAAAGGGGGGATGGCGCTAACTGGGAAACTACTACCTTGCCACAAAGGGTGATGACATAAACAATAAACTACATTTAAAAGCTTTCATTAGAGTAGAGAACCAAGAGAATCACAAAAAAGTAGAGTTTCTTGCTACTGTTTTTGGCTATCTCATGTAACTTGAATGAATGATTATACTATTGAAAACACTTCAAACACAAGACTTAGAAGAATGGTGCTATAAATATCCCCCAAATCTCTTTGATGACAGCTAGTCAAGTAAGAAAAAGCAATCTATAATCCTACCCATATATAAAGCTTGATGAACCAGAGCAATGCCTCCCCTACAACACATCCCCAATGATGTAACTGTATTATCTATATTATATTGGGGCAATCAAGAACTCTTAAGTTGTACTTAACGGCAAGTCAATGAGAGGGAATTAATAATGTCTGGCAACTATTTATAACTGAAGATATCATATACCTAAAGGATAATCTAGTCTTGCCATTTTTACTAAATCAATGTAATTTTATGTGTATTCTAAACATTTCTTCATGTATTCACAGATACATGTAGCTCTCACCCCTTGTCCAATATGCTTTATTTTTCCAAAAGAAAGGGGCTAGCAGAGAAATCCACAAATGCTTAAAATGCAGAGAACAAGTGACTATGGTGTGCAAATCCCAACTTATATAACTATAATTTAGCTCCCATACCTCAAGCTTAGGGAACATCATAGTACATGAGCCAGAAAGATGGATGTCTTCTACAAGATAATGTCTTCTTGACATTATTGTTTCCTAAAGAACATATGTATCATAACAACTTCCATCCACATACTAATACAGATGCTGAAACTTTCACAAGGCCCTAACACTAACTGTGAAACCATAGGCAATCAATGGCTGCTAATGCAGGGAAACTAAACTTCTTGAAAGACAAGCACCTTGATAGATCATAAAATCTCAAGGTGTCAACCCTAAACTAAATAAATCAATAAGAGCTATCCTAAATGGGCTCACTAAGTTGTAATATATATATATATATATATATATATATATATATATATATATATATATATATATTCACAACTAAGTGAATTCAGAAGTGGTGTCATGTGCATGTAGTCTGAATGGGTAAGAGTTAAAGGGTGGTAGCAGAATTGGTGATATCAAAATAAATTGTAATAAATCTATCTAAATAAATAAAGTATTATGTTAAAATGTGTTAGAAATTTGGGGAAATAATGAAATCCAACCAAAAAGCCAAGAAAATATTATTTGCATAGTTTCTCTAATTATGATTTTAAATATTGGAAAATACACTCTTTTAAATATTTATAATAGACATTTTTTCATTATTTTAATTATATTGTACACATTGGTGCAGCTGGCCCTTTGACATTCTATTAGCTTTGACCATTCCCAAATTTAACTTTTTTACTTTTTGTTTTTGCTTTTTTTGTTCCATAATACCTTCCTGGGAAAGAAAAAAAAATCCCTAAGTCTCTCTGAGAGATTAAGTTTCCCTTTTGATATCTGTAATTTTGTTACGAGAGACAGAACTCCTTATGGAAATGTAGTATTTCATGTTTCAGTAATCAATCAAAAGGAAAGAATACAAACAAAGCCAGCATTTTAACAAGGCATTTAGCAATTTATTGAACCTAAGAACATTATACCTTGTTCCACTGTTATGACTGCATTTAGTTCTTGGATATACATTCTGTTATCAGTAACTCAATTTCTTTAAGAACACTGTTCCTACAGTCTAGTGAAAGATTACACCTAAGGTGGACTCTGAAATTGTCGTTAAATGTATTCATTTTTGGAATTACATAGTTTCTTGTCACTGTACATTGAACCACAAAAATCTCATTTTTAAAATAGCAAAACCTGTGGTTCACAGTATATATGTACTTTTCTCCCTAAAATGTGTCAATTTTCATTAATGTGCAGTTGTGTACAAGTTGAATAAAATACACTAGCCCACATAAATTTGCAGAGATGCTTCCACTGCTGTAAAAGCAATAAATTTGAAATTATTTGACTGTGATAACACATTTATGTGGAGAAACCCACAGGAAATATAAATATGAGCAAAGTATACCCACTCAGCGAATTTTATTTGGATTCTGTAAAATTTATGAGAGAGAAGAAACTGCCTTGAGTATTGCCACACCACATGTTTTGAACACATAAATTTTTTTCAACACAATTTGAAATAATTTGAGCATAACAACAATTATATACTATATTTTTGCAATTTTATTCAGAGAACTACTTGGTGAACTGAGCTCAGAAAATAGTATTACAGTGACTTAAGTCATCCAAGAGCACACAAAACATGTGCTTAACTCCTACTCAGATTCACTTCCAACAATATCTAGCATTAAAACTTGCTTCTCATGTCTATCCCTGCAATATAATAAAATGACCACTTTCTCAGGTAAATTGAGATCTCTACCAAGGCAAAATGAGTCATTTGTTTTAGTGTAGTGCACTTGCACTTACATTAGCATTGTAAAATGTTTATCCATAATGAACTTGACTGGGTATTTTTAATGTTTGATACTTTTTTCTTTAACTCCATTATTCACAAATCCTTTATTTTCATTTAAAATATTTGAAAATAAGAATGAGTTTTATTATCATAAAATATTATAGAGATCATAGAGCATTGCAAAATGTATCTAATCAATTTTATAGCTATATATTGATTTGACATAAATATTATTTCATAAATCAATATCAATTGAATATACTTAGCATACCATTAAACATAGATATATGTTGCTGTTTTGGGTTAAGGAAAAGAAGAAATGTAAAGTGTGTGATGAGGAAAAGTAATTTCATCAGTCTACTATTATAATAATGGTTACCTGAGTGTTTCTAAAATCAGAACATGTTACTATTATTTTGTAAATGTGCTTTTTAGCTGAAATACGTTTTTTATGTGATCAAAATCCCTACTTAGTCCAAGACTGTTTAAATATTCTAGTAAGAATGACTGCACCAGAAAAAATATTTTAAATATAAAAAGTCATTCTGTATTGGCCCATGAATCCTATTTCAGTGTTCTTAATAAAGATTACATGCAATGTTTGTACTGTAAATATAATGCAAAGCACCCCCAAAATAGACCATTAATCCTCAGGCATAACAATATTAAATAGAGGCATAATAATACTAAATTTATGGATGATTCAAAAGACAATTTTGTGTCTAGAAGTTGATCACCATATAAATAAAACCCAAACAAATAATTATATCACAGGCTTTATCAACTGAGTTTATTTATTAATTTTGGATTTTTTTTTAAATGAGATCTCAGATTCTAGCTCTGGAACTTGCTTTCCTCTTGGACTGCTGAGAAGTCAGTGTTGTCTAACATCCTGGTTTAATGCTACTTAATTTAGAAAACACTGGGAAAGATCTCAAAAATCTCATGATTGAGAAAGTGATGGTTAAGACAGAAGATGAAGCAACTGATAAACAATTGTTAGTATGGGAGCTAGAAAACCAGAACCCATATAGTAAAACAGTTGGGGACAGTGTCCTGCCTGTCAACTCAGTGTTTGGGAACTAGAAACAAAATGGCTACTTAGAATAGATTGAGTTCTAGATTCAATGAGTACACTTTGCCTATATAAGAATGACAGTAATTAATCAAAGAAGACCTTGGATATCAATCTCTGGGATCCAGATACGTATGTACAAATGTGCACCTATATACATGCGCACACACTACACATACACAGTCACCCCAGATACATATACACAAAAATTTACACAACTATGAGTCATGTCTCCCATTTAAAACTTAATGATAGTCAGGCTGGCATAGCTTCAATTTGTTCCTGACTATTAAGATACACAAATACTTATCTTTCATATATATATATATATATATATATATATATGTGTGTGTGTGTGTGTGTGTGTGTGTGTGTGTGTGTATAAAACCAAAAATGTAAGAACATTTCCAGAAGAAAGTAAAAAATTCACTTTTCCTTCACTATTTTCAATCATATAGAGTCTTCCCACTACCTTAAACATACTTGAACATATTTCCTGTCACATACAAGACCCATTGTGATTCCTATATTCAATTTTCATATACTTTATTTAAGGTATTCCCACCTGTTTTGTATATCTGTACTTACCAAGTAATTCCTTGCTAAAGTCCTTTTTATTTGGTCTGTGATCTGTTTACAGATCATCTCTAGACCCTGCATACTTGACTTCATATGCATTTTTTGTTTTGTCTCTGTGTTTTCATTCTTTTGAGAAGGGACATCCATCCTCTCCACTGCTGTGGTGTTCCTTTGGTAATCAACCAGGTAACATTCTTCACAGAATCTGCTTTATCATTCCATACTCTATAAGTCCAATTGTCTATTTTTTATGTGAAAAATATCTTGTTCTGTCTGTCCCAGTTTATAAGATGTCATTTTATACTATACAAAGCTTCTTCCATATGGTTTTTATAATAGTTTCTGTGGTAGGAAAGGGAGCAAATAATGTATGTAACAACTTAAAATTAATGTGGTTACTGTAACATGAGGCTAGGAGGACATAAGTGCAAATCTAGGGGCATAAAATTTGCTTATTTATAAAAACAGCCATAAGCAATATAATTACAAAATTCCAAAAATTTATGATTCTCTATTTTATATT
The DNA here is from genome assembly GCF_000317375.1 of Microtus ochrogaster. Taxonomy (NCBI): domain Eukaryota; kingdom Metazoa; phylum Chordata; class Mammalia; order Rodentia; family Cricetidae; genus Microtus; species Microtus ochrogaster. The sequence goes on along the minus strand of NW_004949169.1, from coordinate 850,792 downwards.
TAAAATTTGAAACATAGAAAAGTATAACTTCTCACAATAAAAAAAAACATTAACAATCAGTTACTTTGATTGTGGTGACTATTCCAAACTCAATGTGAATATTAAACTATTAATTTTATACTGTCTATATAAATTCTTAATTTTAAACAAGAATGCAAAGTTCAATAAATAATACCTTTACTTTCATATACTATTTACTCTTTACTATTAATTTCATTATACATCAGGTTAATTTCACAAACATGTAGAAATTTTGATTGCAAATGTGTCTCCCATCAGAAGCTTCAGATATTTTCTTCTCAGTTACATCAGTCATGGTTTTTGCTTTTGTTCTGTCACTATAGAAAAGATCATTGTTTTATGTATTAAATGGGACCATGACCTACATGATGTTTGATTACTTGGTTCATGTTCTTTCATGTTATTCATTTCCTGAAATTAATCAAACTGTATTCAGTTTATAAAGTATTTTTATAAATCTAAGTAATTTGTAACAGGAGGGTCAATGGCATTAAGTGTAAGTATCTAATGTAAATGTTACGATTTGATGAAATGGTTATCCAAAGCTAGTGAAGTCATGGTTCTAGAGGAGAACCTACAACTGTCACTTTACCAAATTGGCATACCCCATAACTGCACTCTAAATATCTCTTCTTAAGCCAAAAGATAAATGTATGACTCATCTCTTCTCAAGGAAACATCTCTTTGAAATGGAAGAAACCATTAAAGAAAAATATACCCAATCCAAGTGCATAGTTTGAGATCTCAGTCCCAATGGATATATCTACACTACTAGTCCAGCACCAAGGGTTTAGGAAATATTGGGGAAGAAGGGGATTGTAAGAGACAGAGGAACATCTAGTTCAATGTGAGATGGTATCTACTAGGATTGTCAGAAACTATACTCATATAGTTCCAAACGGTGAGTTTCTAAATGTGAGTTGAATAAGGACAACAGCAATAGACACAATGCCACTGCTTGTGCCAAGTTGATCTGAATGGCCTCTTGGCCTTTGCTTCCACCTGGGGCCATGATGATATCCACATCTGATCTACTGTCAAGGTACATGTCTTTGTCTGTGGCCCTACATAAGCCAGAGTCCTTATTGAAGTCTTTGTCTTCATAACCACTGAAGGCCATATGAACGCCTGGAGTCTAGCGAGCCACCTGATTCATATGTTGGTTTCTGAGAGTCTGTACTGCCACCTGGGGCCATGGTGATGACTGGGCCCTACCACAGCCAAGGTCTATGTTGATGTCTGTAGCTTCTATTCCTACAGAAGACCATCCAAATAAATAAATTCTTGGGCATAACCATATTAGTTTCCAAGGGCCATGCTGCCACCTGGGCATATGGTGATGTCAAGACCTGAGCTGCTGCTGGCTATATCTAGGTTTGTAGTCCTCCTGCAGTTGGGGTCTGTATTTTTATCTATGGTCTGTGTAACCATATGGGGCCATGGGAACTAGGAGCATTGAAAATGGAAGTGCTTGTTGAGCCCATCCAGTCCTTCCTGGAAGACTTTGCCCTATACTCAGGAGAGATGCCCCCCATTCTTCATCATGGAAATGGTGGAGCTGGCCTCAGTGATATGGGCCTAGGAGGACTAGTATTGTCCTTTGCTTGAGGGATGTTCCCAGTAGCCCAGACTGACCAAATCAGTTATCACTCAGACCCACATCATCTGCATTGTTTTGAATGACCCTAATATCTACTCCATCTATGACCTATTGGATTGTGTGAAGGGACTGCTCCTGCTGAACTATAGCTGCAGGATCTCGATGATTCAGAGCAACAGCAGGATGTACAAGAGGAGCTTTAGTGAGGGTCCAATGAAGGTGGTGTGACAGGGGCAAAAGACCATGAGCCAGACCAATAACTCATTACAACGAACAATTATGGGTGATTGGACAAAAGGGGTTGCATGACAGGCCACAACTCTCAATGCCCCTAGGACAAATTAGGAGGTGTTAGAGAAAGAGTAAAAATGGGAGAGTCAGTGTGTTTTTGCTGTATGTTTTGGTTTGTTTTTAATAAATTTGAGGGGATTCATTGAGGGGAATGCTGCAGGGGTGAAGAGTGGATAATAAGGGACAGAGAGATGAGCAGGATTAGGATGCGTGATGTCAAATTACCAAAGAACGAATACAGTATTGTGTGATATGCATTTATATAATCATTATATGCATATAATTATATACATAAAATCATTATATATAATTAATATATATGTATGTATGCAATCATTTGCCATTGATATCTCTCAATATCTATAAACTCAATTTCCCAATAGAAACCGGGAAAGATGCTAGACATCACTAAACTGAAAAATGAATAAAGAAAATGTATTACATTTACACAATGGAGTATTACTCATCTTTTAAAAACAATGATATCATGAAATTGGATGAAACTAGAAAAAAAATCATCCTGAGTGAGGAACACTAGACCCAGGAAGGAAAACATGGAACATACCCACATATAAGTGGATATTAACTGTAAAGTAAAGGATCACTATGCTATAACCCATAGACCCAGAAAGGCTATGAAATGATGATATCTCAATAAATATGCATAGTCAGAACTTCCTGGAAAGGGAAAATAGTTGTGGTTTTTTTTTTTTTTTTGGCTGAACTAGGTTTTGATGGAGATGGGAACATAAGGCATTAGGTTGGGGGTATGGCCTGCGAGTAATTAAAGAGGTGACTAGAAATGGAAGGCATTTCAGGGTACGGAAGAAAGCTGGTACAAAAGAAACTCCCCAAAATCTACAAGTATGACACAATGCATGGTTTCTAGAAATAGGGGATAGTAGCCTGAACTGGCCATCTGTTGTAAATAAGCAAGACTTCTAGTGGAGGAACTGGGACACCAAAAACTATCCTTTGAACTACAATCTGTCCTTGTCTTATACTTGGATAAGAATGGCACAGAGATTCTGGCAATAGTAAACTAATGACAGACTCAGACCCATGCCAACCTTTGACTCTGCAAGGAGTAACAGAACCCAGAGGCTGGACAGCCTGGGGACCTAGGAGAGAACCAAACATGATTGGAAAACAATAAAGTTATTGTAATAATACCTGCCAATATTTTGTTCTACTATTAGATTGCTGCCTAGCCCAATTATCAACAGAAAACCTTAATCCAGCAATCAGTTGATAGACACTGATGGGAAGTCCCACAGCTAAACATTAGGCAGAACTCAGGGAATCCATCTGAAAAGGAATGAAGGATTGTAGGAGCCAGAGTGGTCAAGGACATCATGAGAAAATCCACAGAATCAACTAATCTGGGATCATAGGTGCTCACAGAGACTGGATCACCAACCAGACAGGCTGCAAGGGATTAACCTAGGACCTCTTCATAGATGTGACAAATGTGAAGATTGGTCTTCTTGTGAGAGGCCCAAGAGTGGAAGCATGAGCTGTCCTTGACTCTTTTCCTGGCTTATGGGACTCGATTACTCATATTCATATGTATTGCCAGGCTTAATACAAGGGAAGGTTCTTATTCTTGTTGCACGTTGATGTGCCATGTTTTTTGATATCCATTGGAGTCTTGACTTTTTCTCAATAGAAATGGAGAGGAGTGGATGTGGCAGGGAGTAGAGGTAAGGAACTGGGAAGACAGAAGAGAGTGAAATTGGGGTCAGGATATAAAACAAATACATTAAACATGATATCATGAAGTTTGCAAATGAATGGAACTAGAAAAAAAATCCTGAGTGAGGAAACTCATATCAGAAAAAAAGAAAATGTTGTTTATTCACTTATATGTGAATATTAACCATTAAATAAAATATAAAAAAGAAAGACTTGAACTTGATTAAAAACAGACAGAAACAATCAATGAGACAAAGAATTGGTTCTTTGCAAAAATCAACAAAATAGGCAAACCTTTATCTAAACTAAAAAAACGCAGGGAGAGAATATCCAAATTAACAAAATCAGAAATGAAAAGGGGACATAACCTCAGACACAGAGGAAATTCAGAGAATTATTAGGTCATATTTTGAAAACCTGTACTCCACAAAATAGGAAAACATAAAAGAAATGGACAGCTTTCTGAATAAATATCACTTACCAAAATTAAATCAAGACCAGATAAACAAATTAAATAGACATATAACTGTTAAAGAAACAGAAACAGTTATCAAAAAGTCTCTCAACCAAAAAAAAAAAAATCCAAGGACAATATGGTTTCAACTCAGAACTCCAAAAGACTTTCAAAGAAATAATACCAATACTCCTCAAATTGTTCCACTCAATACATACAGAAAGGAAACTGCCAAACTCTTTTTATGAGGCTACAATTATCCTGATAAACAAACCACACAAAGACAATACTATGAAGAAGAATTACAGAACAATCTCACTCATGAACACTATTGCAAAAATAAACAATAAAATACTGGCAAAATGAATCCAAAAATACATAAAAAATCATCAAGCATGATCAAGTTGCCATCATCCCAGAGATGCAGGAATGGTTTACACACAAAAATCTGTCAATGTAATCCACCATATTAACAAACTGAAAAAAAAAATAAAAACTGCCTAATCATCTAATTAAATACTGAAAAAGCTTTCAACAAAATACAACATCCCTTCATGATGCTGAAAAAGCATTTGACAAAATACAATGTTCCTTCATGATAAAAGTCTTGGAGAGAGCAGGGATACAAGGAACATACCTAAACATAATAAAAGCAATATACAGCAAGCCAATGCCAACATCAAACTAAATGGAGAGAAACTCACAGCAATCCCACTGAAATCAGCAACAAGACAAAGTTGTCCACCCTCTTCATATCTATTCAATATCTATCTATCTATCTATCTATCTATCTATCTATCTATCTATCTATCTCTACATCTGCATCTGCATCTACATCTACATCTACATCTACATCTACAT
>NW_004949169.1:836739-845770 GCF_000317375.1 Microtus ochrogaster | reverse complement strand
ATATATTAAGGTTCTGTCTGGAACAATAATACAATAAAAAGAGATCAAGTGGATACAAATTAGAAAAGGAGATGTCAAACTCTCACTATTTGCTGATAGTATAATAGTTCACATAAGCGACCCAAAAAATTCTACTAAGGAACTACTACAACTGACAAACACTTTCCATACTGTAGAAGGATACAAGATTAACTAAAACAAATTAGTAGCCCTCCTGTACACAGATAATAAATGGGCTGAAAAAGATATCAGAGAAACACCACTCTTCACAATAACCACAAATAGCATAAAATATCTCGGAGTAACTCTAACTAAACAAGTAGAAGACCTTTAAGACAAGAACTTTAACTCTTTGAAGAAAGAAGTTAAAGAAGACACCAGAAAATGGGAAGATCTCCATGCTATTGGGTAGGTAGAATTAACATAGTAAAAATGGCACTACTACTGTATGCGATCAACATATTCAATATAATGCCCATCAAAATTCTTCACAGACCTTGAAAGAACAATGCTAAACTTCATCTTCATACAGAAAAGCAAAAAATCCAGAATAGCTAAAACAATCCTGTACAATAAAGGAACTTCTGGAGGAATCATAATCCCTCACTTCAGACATTACTACAGAGCTACAGTACTGAAAACATCCTGGTACTGGCCTAAAAACAGGTAGGGGGACCAAATTGAAGATCCAGATTTTAATCCACACACCTTCGAATACCTGATTTTTGACATAGTAGCAAAGAATATGAAATGGAAAAAATGTAGCATGAGGGCCTGATTGTTTGGTTTTCTGTCCTCCCACCAGGTCCCACAACTGTGTGCCCCCCCTAAAAAAATCACACAGAGGTCGCTATAAGTTATAAACTGATTGGCCCATTAGCTCAGACTTTGTATTAGATTAACCCATTATTCTTTTTATATTTATCTTAATTATTTATTAAAAATTTCTGCCTCCTCCCATCCCACCATTTTCCTCACACTCCTCCCCTGCCCCTCCCTTCCCTCTCCAGTCCTAAGAGAAGTCAGGGTTCCCTTCCCTGTGGGAAGTCCAAGGCCCTCCCCCCTCCATCCAGGTCTAGGAAGGTGTGCATCCAAAGAGACTAGGCTCCCAAAAAGTCAGTACATGCAGAAGAATCAAAACCTGGTGTCATTATCATTGGCTTCTCAGTCTTCCCTCAATGCCAGCCACATTCAGAGAGCCCAGTTTGATCACATGCTCCATCAGTCCCAGTCCAGCTGGCCTTGGTGAGCTCCCATTAGATCAGTCACACCGTCTCAGTGGGTGGACACACCCCTTGTGGGCCTGACTTCCTTGCTCATGTTCTCCCTCCTTCTGCTCTTCATCTGGGACTTGGGAGCTCAGTCCAGTGCTCCAATGTGGTTCTCTGTCTCTATCTCCATCCATTGCCAGATGAAGGTTCTATGGTGATATGCAAAATATTCATCAGTATGGCTATGGGAGAAGGCCAGATCAGGCACCCTCTCCTCTGCTGCCCAAAGACCTAGCTGGAGAAATCTCCTTAGACACCTGGGAACCCCTCTAGAGCCAAGTCTCTTGCCAACCCTAAAATAGCTCCCTTAGTTAAGATATCTTCTTCCCTGCTCCCATATCGACACTTCCTCCATCTCAACCATCCCATTCCCCCAAGCTCTTCCCAATCCTCTCCTCTCTATTCTCTCTCCTCATCTCCCCATCCCTCCAACACCCTTACCCCAATGCTCCCAATTTTTGCTTGGCGATCTTGTTGACTTCCAATATCCAGGAGGATAAATATGTGTTTTCTTTGGGTTCACCTTCTTATTTAGTTTCTCTAGGATCACGAACTATAGGCTCAATGTCCTTTGTTTATGGCTAGAATCCACTTATGAGTGAGTACATACCATATTCCTCTTTTTGGGTCTGGGTTATCTCACTCAGGATAGTGTTTTTTTATTTCCATCCATTTGCATACAAAATTCAAGATGTAATTTTTTTTCCCGCTGAGTAGAAGTCTAATGTGTGTATTTGCCACACCTTCTTTATCCATTCTTGTGTTGAGGGGCACCTAGGTTGTTTCCAGGTTCTGGCTATTACAAATAATGCTGCTATGAACATAGTTGAACAAATGCTTTTGTAGTATGATTGGTCATCTCTTGGGTATATTCCCAAGAGTGGAATTGCTGGATCCTGAGGTAGGTTGACTCCCAGTTTCCTGAGAAACTGCCACACTGATTTCCAGAGTGGTTGCACACATTTGCATTCCCCTCAACAATGGATGAGTGTTTCCATTATACCACATACTCTTCAGCATAGGCTATCATTGGTGTTTTTGATTTTAGCTGTTCTGACAGGTGTAAGATGGTATCTCAAAGTTGTTTTGATTTGCATTTACCTGATCACAAAGGAGGTTGAGCATGACCTTAAGTGTCTTTTGGCCATTTGAAGTTCTTCTGTTAATAATTCTCTATTAAGTTCAGTACCCCATTTTTTAATTGTAACCCATTATTCTTAAATATGTTAGCCACATGGCTTGGTACCTTTCTCAGTGGGGTAGGGCACATTCTGCTTCTTCATTGTCTAGACAGGACTGGAGGAAGAGCTTCCTTCTTCCCAGTATACTCCTGTTCTCATTGACCCACCTCTACTTCCTGTCTGGTTGTCCCGCCTATGTGTCCTGCCTGGCTACTGGCCAATCAGCATTTATTTAAAACATAATTGACAAAATACAGAATTGTTCCACACCATTTCTCCCTCTTCTTTTTTTTAAAAACAAAGGAAAGTATCTGTGGCCCATTTTTTGGAAAAGTGGGCATAGTATTCCAGGCTACTTCCTGCTGGTGGAGGCACTGATAATCTGATGGGGACCTAAAGAAAATTTAGAATTATGATCAAGTCCTGACTAGAGTTTCCTATGAGTTTTGATCATCTCAGATATCAGTCTTGAATCTGTTTTGGATGTAGAACTCAGCCATCTGGGTCATCTGTTCCTACTGGAGATATCTCAGGTGGTCTTCCTTGATCAAATCTGATTTTTCTTAACTCAGACTGCATCCACAGCCTCTCATTTCCTGTGAAAACAAAGGCAAAATCACTTCTCCAAAGTAACATACCTTTTGACTTCAATTTTGAAGTCAGGGTATTTTCAAAATACCTAACTTGGATTAATTCAGCAGCATTTATAAACAAATATCTTTTAGCAGCTGTTGCTCCTTTTCAGCATTCGAACAATTCAAAAAGAGTATAATAATATACAGTATCAAGATTCTCTGTGTATTTTTCATCTTTACGTGGCTTTATTTTAACCTCTATTTCTTTTACTTTCACTTATTGTCTTTTTGAGACTGGGTTTCTAGGTATCTTTGTCCTGGAACTCACTCTGTAGACCAGGCTGTCCTTGAACTCACAGAGATCCACCTTCATCTGCCTCCCAAGTGCTGGGATTAAAATTGTGCACCACCACACCTTGAATTAACAGAGGTCTGTTTGCTTCTACCTCCCAAATGTTGGGATTAAAAGTGTGTACCACCACACCCAACTACTCTCTTTTGTTTTCTTTTTTTATTTTAAGGACTTTAATGTTTTTCTTTCAAGCCTGCATATATTTTTAACACACTCTAAACCATTTAGAGGTTTTCTCATCTTTGAATCTTTCTTTACTGTATCTCTCTCACTGTTTCTGACCAGATGTGTCTTTAATTTGTTAAGCAATATGGGTAGGGTTAAAGTCATGGCTTTGATGGTCAATCTTGTTATACATATTTCTGCTCTTGATTAAGGTATTTTGATCATGTAGTTCATTTAAAAATGTAATGTATAATTAGAAAATATAGGTTGTTAATGGATAAGCTTGCATCATGTTAGTTAGATTTTCTAGATATGCATAGAGATATATTTCAATTAGATAGGCATTCTTCGTATCTTTCAAAGACTACAGAATATGGCATTTAAAATGTTTTAATAACTTAGGGCTTTTCATGACAATGAGACATATCTGCTCCTGGTGGCACCAATCTACTTCAAGAGGAAGATGGGTATCAAAGAGGCATCTTATGGAGTGGGTTAGCCATTTGGGCAAGAAACTGCTCTTGCATGTACTGATGCATAAACTGGACATGAAGAACATGCAGAGAGAAGCCTGCTAATCTTGCCTAAAGGTGAGATTATCTTTCAGGGTTCCTGTTTTATGAAAGAGTCTGAGGGACATTCTATAGGATACAGAAGAAAGTGACTGAACTGTCTTTAAAATTTCCTGCTTCATGGAAATGTCTGCTGGATACAATAGGCCTGTAGGCTGAAGATAGATGCCCCAACAGTACAGAAGAACATTCAGTGACTTTCCAGGCAGTGAGTCTCTGTCAATTCTAGAGTTTTATAAGTTGCTTACAATGCACTTCCTATTTACTTAAGTAATGTTATATCCTTCTGGAGTCATTGATGGAGTTGAAGAATTTAAAGTTATAGTTACAGTTTTCCTTAGTTATAATAAAAGATAAAGTAGATATAAATATTGCAACTGTAATTCTTGCTTGATAACTACTTTGTTATATGTAATTTTACTATGCTAAAGTTAAATCTTTTTTGTTTAAACAGAAAAGGGAAAATGGTGTATGAGTTCCTTCTGTTTGTGTATTGCTTTAAAGAAACTACCTAGGCCTAGTTGATAGGACAGAACTTAGGTAGGCGAAGTAGACAGAACTGAATGCTGGGAGGAAGGGCAGAGTAGCAGATGCTATGTATCTCCTGCCTGAGGTGGATACTGGTTAGAATCTTGCCAGTAAGCCACAGTTACGTGGTGATACACTGATTAATAGAAATGGGTTAAATTAAGATGTAATAATTAGCCAATCAGAAGTTAGAGTCCAGGCAGTTTTTAAATGAATACAGTTTCTGTGTGATTATTTTGGGTATCAGCTAGCTGGCTGGCTGGAACAAACAAAGGGCCACTGCTCTCCTTACAACAAAAAAAGAAAGCATATTTAAGAAATGGTGCTGGCATAACTGGATATCAACATATAGACGAATGAAAATAGACCCATATCTATCACTATGCACAAAACTTAAGTATAAATGGAACAAGGACCTCAACATAAAGCCAACCACAATGAACCTCATAGAAAAGAAAGTGGAAAATATACTTAAATGCATTGACACAAGAGACCACTTCCTAAATATAACCCCAGTGGCATAGACAGTGAGAGAAACAAGTAAGGGACCTCCTGAAACTGAAAATATTCTGTAAAGCAAAGGACATGGTTAACAAGACAAAAGAGCAGCCTACAGAATTGCAAAAATATGTTCATTAACCCTACATCAGACATAGGATTGGTCTCTTAAATATACAAAGAACTCAAGAATTTGCTCATCAAAATAACAAATAATCCAATAAAAACTGGAGTACAGACCTAAGCAGAGAACTCTCAACAGAAGAATTTAAAATGGCTGAGACACACTTAAGGGAATTCTCAACATCCTTAGCCATCAGAGAAATTCAAATCAAAACAATACTGAGAGTTCATCTTATACATGTAAGAATGGCCAAGATCAAAAACACTGATGACAACTTACTGGATAGGATGTGAGGTAAAAGGAAAACTCCTGAAATGCTGGTGGGAGTACAAACTGGTACAGTCACTTTGGATATCTCTATGGCAAGTTCTCATGAAATTAGGAAACAGCCTTCCTCAAAACCTAGCAATACCACTTTTGGGTATATATACAAAGGATGCTCAATCATACCACAAGGATATGTGTTCAACTATATTCATAGAAGCATTGTTTGTCATAGCCAGAATGGGAAAACAACCTAAATGCCCCTTGACCAAAAAAATTGATAAGGAAAATATGGCACACTTATAAAATGGAGTACTACACAGCAGAAAAAAATGACATCTTGAAATTTACAGGTAAATTGATGGATCTAGAAAACATCATATTGAGTGAGATAGCCCAGACCCAGAAAGAAAAATATGTGTACTGACTTTTAAATGGCTTTTAGATATAAAACAAAGAAAAGTACCCTACAGTTCACAATGCCAGAGAACCTAGACAACAATGAGGGCCCTAAGAGAGACATGCATGGATCTAATCTGCATGTAGAAAAATACAAGATCACCTAAGTAAATTGGGAGCTAGGGGACAATGAGACAGGGCTGAAGGGGAGGGGAGCAGAGAAAAATTTATAGCTCAATAAAACCAGTAAAAAATCAATGGGAGGGTTAATTATAATCTCACCATATAAAATTAAATATACAGTAATAAATGGTACAATAAATTCTTTCTGTCCATATATTATTACATGGATCCTTCAGTACTCATCAAAAAAACTCCTTTTATATAGTAGATGATGATTTTTACAGAAATTCACAATTGGTTAACGTTCAGAGAATAAGAAACTATATATTACAAGTGCTACATGCAACATCTAAAATGCAATATTTATATGTGAGCCTGAGGGGTCATAGTAGGAGGAGTATAAAGTACAGAAAAGCTAAAGATAGTAGACTGGGCAATGAAACAGTATTTGCTGATATGACAATGTGTCAATGCAAACATGAAGTTACAAAGGTTGTGAACATATGCACAAAGTCTTCACTTGACCAAACCATCGAAAATCCCAAAATACGTGAGGGAGAAACTTATCAAGCCCAACTTCTAATTATCTATTTGTAATTTATGATGTCTAGGGGAGAGATAGTTAATATTCTTCAGGAATGCATACCCTTATAGGCTACACTATCTCTAGTATACAATCATTCACCCATGCAAATAAAACAGCTAATTTATTTAAAGATCTATAGAGTAAAATTGTTCTTGGCATAATTTCTAAAACATTATACATTGAATCTATATATTATGCATAAAGTAAAACTTTATGTTTAATAAATAAATCATACTATAATGGATTTACTTTGTGTCCTCTAGATAACTGAGCTGGGTTAGACTAATAAAATCTTTCTAAAATGATACTGGACAAATGTTGACCCAACATGTTTCCATTATAAAGATGTTAATGTTTTTCTTTAAAATATGACATAATACCAATTTCATATTTTTTGTTGAAATTTAATCAAATTTAGCTAAAAGTCAAAGGAATGGAATGAGGCATAGATATATTTCTAAAATAGTGGGGATTATGTTATGCAGTACGATGAAATGATATAAGATATTTATTGTTTGTACATTACTCATCTTATTTTTGCATTAATAGAGGTTAAGAAAACTGTGAAATTAAATTATATGGATGATTATCAAATTTTTAAAGGGTTAAAATCTTTTTCAAAAATTTTCATGCTGTTTGAAGAGCAAGATATTTTATGAGAAACATCTCTTCCACATAGGTATCCTGTGATAAAGATCTAACCCCAATCTAAAGATGACATAACATAAACATTTTTAAATAGAAAGTTTTGGGTAAAAATTTATGTTTGTTATATTAAGTTTTCTCGGAAACTTGATTTTAATATGAAGAAAAAGTTAATTTTCCATGCTTTTTTCACATTTGCTGAAATACATCATACAAAATCTACTTAATAATTCATAAAACCCTATATATTCCATAATTTCCATCTTAGTGCTTTCTTTTCAGAGTAAAACCTTCACTAATAACAAGACTTACTGGCTCTGTAAGAAGCAGGTGGCAACACTGCTTTTGAAGATTCCACCAAATAGGGACATCTCTATTTTAAGAGTGTTTGTACTTATGTACTACAACAAATAATTCCTCTTAAGATATTGCTACATTTTTTGCAGAAGTTACACATGAAATATGATCCTCATATTGAAGATAAAGGTCTCTTTATAAAGATATTGCACCACATGAGAAAGTCAGGGAGAAATCAGGAGAACTATAAAACCAAGGTCAAAACTCAGTTTTAGATGTTTAGAAATAGGATAGAAAGTAAGATGCCAAAAGAAATGCCATGTTCAAATAGGGATCTCAGAGTGAAATACTTACAGTTTGGACATTTTAATGGGTGTTTTCGTCTCACCTCCTTCAACTGAAGTCTTTTAAACTTAAAAGAATGAGAACACAGTTCCCTACACTTTGATATGATTTCTACAGGGATGTTAACTGTTGACTGGAGACTCAATAAATACTCAAAATGCACAGAAAAAGTTTATATCTTCGGGAAACAATCTAGAGGTTTCTATCATTTCTATCCTACTTTCTCCTGCCTTCAGTTCCTACTGTGTTTCCCCCACTACCTCTCAGATCTCAAGTAGTGCACATATAAATAAAAATCAGTAAATGGATCCAGTGGTCTGTATTTGTACACACACCTACACATACACACACAAATCAAAGTTTCTTGAAGGGCAAATTATTATAAGGATATATATGAAATGTATAATATAACATAGGTTCATATATACAATGTGTATGAACAGTCTAAAGTTATTTCATTATAATCAACCACTTTAAGCACGGTTTTTATACTTATATCTAATAGATAATAAGACAATATAAAATAATCATCCAAATTATATTTTTCTAAGACTCATATTTATTAATGAAATTCAAGAAGATGTAATTGGGGGTTTTATTGGATCCCTTTGTCTGTTTCCCCATTGAATAGATCTGATTTTTTGCTTCTTAATACAAATTTGGCTGTTTAAATTATTTATTGAATATATTTGGCCAAACCTGGCTTATTGAGACAAAGGCTGTGACCCATTTCTGAAAACAAGATAACAGATAGCAATTACCTCATGTCATTTTCCAAAAGATGGATTGAGACAGTCACTGGATCTTTTGCCTCTCTATTCAATGTGACCCTAGGAATAAATTTCCATTTCCTACTTATTACTATTAAATTTCTATCACTAGTAATGTCTCTCTCTATATGAATATATATTTACATATATATTCATAATACATACATGCACACATACATATAGACATATATAGTGCATGTGTAAGACACTTATAAATTAAAAAAATTTGTGTAACGGCGTAAATGAATGCAGACAGATTGTAAATATATATATATATATATATATATATATATATATATATATATATATACAGCTTTAATAGACTTACAGAACCAC
>NW_004949169.1:834754-836083 GCF_000317375.1 Microtus ochrogaster | reverse complement strand
AGAAAGGCTCCAGGTGGAGTGTCTTTTGGTGCTCAACATTCTCTTGGGAATAGAGCAGTGTTGACAGGAGCAATTGTGTCTCACTACCACAAAACTCTGAGTTAGATTAAAGGCCATTTTCTACAGCTCTTTGAAGAGGTTGAAGATTATCTAACTATACTCTGTACAATCTCTATATATCTAGAGAACCTGATTAGTCTAATTATAAATGACAAACTTAGATGACTATCTGTATAATTCTCAATATCTATCTAACTTAAAGACTAAGACAATAAACAACTGTGTAACAAATGAGGATCATGACCTCCAAATGTAAACACTGTACAAATATACATTGCAATATGGTAAATATATATCAATACACAAACATTATATAAGTATCTTAATCAGAGGTAGAAATGTACACTGCAATATGGTAAATATATATCAATACACAAACATTATATAAGTATCTTAATCAGAGGTAGAAATGTACACTGCAATATGGTAAATATATACAATATATATATCAATACAATATATGTACCCTTTGCTCTTCTTCATCAGAATTTAGAAATTCCGCAATCTTTTCAATTCTTTTTACCATTGCCTTCTGCAATGTCTGAGTCTCCCGTCCAGAATTATGTTCCAAAGCCTTCATTGAGGATTCTAAAGTATGAAGTTTGTCCGTTAGAGATAACATCTCATCTTTGGGCATAATTTTTTGGCATAAACCGTGCCTTCTTGTATTGATAATCTTTCCGTCAATCTGTCATAAGCTTTAGACAAAATCTGATTGTCACATTCAGCAGTTTTGATTCTCTCAGTTAATGTTTCTGAATGGGACTGAAGCTTACGATTCAAATCAGTTGTTTCCTCTTCCATAGTAATGAATTTCTCCTTAATATCAGCCATTAATGTTTCATTTCCTACAGAAAGGGACTGAAGCTTACGATCCAAATCAGCTGGTTCCTCTTCCATAGTAATGAATTTCTTCTTAACATCAGCCTGGAGAACTTCAAACTGATTCTTGAGAAGATTGTTGTCATTCTCAATTGTTTTTAAACGTTCAATCTCTGCCTTAAGAATCGTGGATTCATTTCGTAAAGACTTTATCATATTTCTATTATCAAACCATTTAGTGCCAATAAAAACTACGCATCCCAGAAAGATCCATAGATGTGGGGTGATAGATACCTCTTGTAAAATCTCCCACATGGTACAATTAAAAAAAAACTGTAAAATTCTTGAACAGTAATGTGTTCAGACATTTTATTTATAAAAGAAAAATTTTTTACCTGCAATGATCGGTTCCTGCCAGTGGTGGTCTCTGTTTTTGGAGCCTGTCCT
>NW_004949169.1:832390-834207 GCF_000317375.1 Microtus ochrogaster | reverse complement strand
GGAGACCAGGAAAGCAGAAGCAGAGGCTGGGAGCACTCTTGCCAAATTTATATGCAAACATTAGCCAGAGGCAAACATGCCCCCTAAGCGGCGGGACTTATCCCTACAATTTTGGATATTTATCTAGCTTTGATGTTATTTAAAGAATATCAAATGAGCACAATTTGGTATGTTTATTTAAATTTTTCAAATTGTAAACCTATAAATAAATTCAAATAACAGGCTAAAATGTCATTTCTTACAGAAGTCCTGAATTTCTGATCATGTTTGTTTTCTTACCAAAATTTCCTTCATGTTTACTTCATGCATGTAAATGGCATTTCATTATTTCTTTTAAAAAATCCACATTTGACACAATGTCATTCTGGTGCTAAATGATCAGCTCCTAGACAGTATTGAGATTTTTAATTCATATTGATGTATTTAAATCACCTGGTTGTTTTAGATCTACCAATAGCTGTTCCTTTCTTCCTATATCTACAAGCTTTTTTTCTATAATCTTTCATAACTTTCCAGTCAAAAATGTTGGATTCAGCTATGAAATATTCCTTCGTGCATACTAATTGTGCAATAATTTTCTATTAATTATTACTAGTATATGTCTTCTTTGAAATCTCCTTCATTTGACAGAGAGATGTAGTGAAGATATATGAGACCTCAAAATTATTTTACCATGCCACAAAATTTAATATGCATTTGTAGACACAATGAATATGCTAAGTCTTTTTCCCATACCAAAATGTGATATTCTTGACAATGTCTGTTGTCTCAATTTTATGGTTAAAAATGAATATCTTGTTATCTAAGTAATTATTTCCAGCTTACAAAGTTGAGACTACATTTTCTGAGTTCTGTTGTCTTGGGCATTCTTTGTTAGAAATTTACCAGTATCACTTTAATTTGAAATGCAGAAAACATCATGCCATGTAATGCTTCAGCTGGTAAGACTTTTTCCTTTTAGCTTTTCATCTTATTAACCAGAATATTTTGGAAGACTCACTTCTCTAAACTTTCATTAGTATGAAAATTGAAACTTTTGCCTTTAAAGATATTTAGGCATCGATCTTGGCAATGTATATAAAACACCCAACAATTTGCTGATATAAGGAAAAAACTCATTATAATATAGGATCTTATTATTTTTATATAAATCTCCAAGCAGAAACCCTTACTTATGTGGAAGGATATAAATAGACTTTTCTGAGAAAAAAGAATCATATAGTTCTGAAAGTAAACTACAGTCATATATCTTATAATAAGGTTTCAGTTCCTTGCAGCCAAATATATAATGCTGATGCTAGAAAATTATAATGGGACTGGAAAGTTTTTATCACCTATTAACATCTCAGCCATTCTATTGTCACAATGCAATATGTTACTCTAAGATACTATGATAGAAAATATGCTCTCCTGTACTCATAAGAACAGTGCGTGTAATTAAGTAACTATGCTTAAAAATAACAGTAACCAACTGTATTAATGATTGCTATCTAGGATAATATACTTTTGTCATAAATTCAAAGTGAAATCATACTTAGAAACAAATTTTATAATCTACCATTTTGCTGTGCTATATTCCCAAGAGGAATATCAATCATGACATATTTTCAGTGTTTCCTATTTTGTATGAATATATTCTGGTGTTTACCTAAGAATGAAATCACCTCGCTATGGATTTCTTAAAATATATTATTGATGGGAAGTGTCTGAACTGTATTGTTCCTTTAATATTTAGTGCAGCAATGTATTTATTCTCTAGTGGCCAGTCACAGTCCCAGATTTTTCAGAAATATATTGTCAACTTTATTGCATATATA
>NW_004949169.1:829034-832290 GCF_000317375.1 Microtus ochrogaster | reverse complement strand
AAAAATCACAATGAAATTTAAGAAGATAGGCTCAACAGTACATGAAATCTAAGGCTCTCATTTTATATCTAAGAAAAGTGCAGAGACACTTCTTCACTAGTTACTGAGTTGTTGTCACTAAGCATTTTGCTACTTGTTTTTTATAAATAATCTTACCCTGATAATATGAAAGTATAGTTGTGAAATTCTAACGCACCATTTAAACATATTTTTTTCTCAAAATAGCAAAGAAATACTGAACAGGGTTTAATCTTCTTTTGGCAACTGCCAATAAAAGAAGTTTAAAACTTACAGCAGAAAAGCAGATAAATATAGTTATATAGAAAAGTTAAACAGTGATTACCTTCAAAATGTCATGTTCACCACTTTGATGCAAAGATAGAAGAAAGTTGGAATGCAGCCATAGAAGATTTTAAAAATGATTGAGGATACTCTAGCAAATAGGGTCAATATAAAATTTGGTGACTTTGAATGGGTTAGAGGTTTGCTTCCTATCTCCTTCTATCTTTCACTTGCAATTAAAAATTTTTGAATTTAATTGACAAACAACCAATGCATATTTTTCTGAATTACACTGTAATATTTGCTACTCATATACATTTTGGAATGACTAAATAAATTTAATTAATATATTCATCCTCTCAAATATTTATTAGTTTTTCTGGTCCTCTTATTGATATGGAGAATATTTACCACCATCTCTTAAGCAATCTTGAAATATACATGCTATGTAATAGTTTTTCTTCTAAACTAAAGTTTCTGACTTTTTGGCCCATGTTTTACTGCTCATGTATAAAGCCAAAGCGAGGTTTTATGTCTTCCTATTTTTATAAGGTTGAGTTTGCTTAAGTGTTAGGGGAGGCTGTTTGTGCAGTTCCCAACTTCCAAGACTTCCAAAATTATCACACAGGAAACATATTATTTGCAATACTGTTTGGCCAATAGTATAAATATATATTTAGCTTTCTCATATATCATACACTAACCCATCTACATTAATCTGCACATCACCACAAGGTTAAGGCTTATGGGCAAATTTTTATTAGGATCCATTAGAGACATCTGTCCACGGAGGCAACTACATATCTTCTCCTGACTTTGCCTTCTTTCATCCAGCATTCAGTTTATTTTTTCCTACCTATCTCTATTCTGTCCTACACAGGCCCAAAACAGCTTCGTTTTCAACCAATGGTATTTAAAGAAAACAGTGGAGAATTTCACCTCACCTCTCCTTTTGGGTCTAAATAAGAAAGAAGATTTTAGCTTTAATATAGTAAAATTACATATAACAAAATAGGTATCAAGTAATAATTCAAATACCTTACTCTGTTCTTCTTTGAAAGGTTTAAAGAATCTCTATCTAACTGAAACATATATCTATATATCTAGAAAACCTAACCTAATATGACTACAAGCTTGACTAGCATAGATAATTATCTATTGACCTATATTGCTTAATTATGCATTACATTTTAAAATAAGCTACACAAACACAATACCTTACTCAACTGTAGAAAAAAAAATATATATATATATATAACAAAATTGATCTGAAATTTGTATTAATAAACCAAAACCTGTACCAATGCAAAGTATTGATATCTATAGCATATCTGCCTTTTAATGCAAACAAACATTTATAAACAGTCACTTAGTGAATTTGGGCATAATTCTTTCCAAACTGCTTCCTAATTTTTTTGTGTAAAGTAATTTTAGATGTTCATGGCAACATTTTGGGTGGTCTTGGTTCATCAAACCACATTAATCTTGAAGAAATCCATAGGTTCTCATCTTCTCATCTTCTATGGAAACAAAATTAAAAACCTCTTTTGCAAAGCAACAAATACTTAGACCCAAATTCTGAAGTCAGGATTATATATATATTTTGGTTTAGCTTAGCAGCCCATATGATGAAATGTCTTTCTGTACTTAACTCATTCACTGTCAAAAAATTCAAAGAAAACATAATAGTATACATAATCCAGATTCTCTGTGTATATTCCATCTTTATGTGGCTTATTTTTCTTACTGTATTACATTTTCTACAAGTTTAATATTTATTTTATTATCTTTAATCCTTTAACCTATGACTGTCTGTAGTCTTATATATTATGGCTGTCTATACTCTTCTTTTTTCCTCTTTCTTTCTCTCAAACCTACATACATTTATCCAACAGTGTGAACATTTTAAATCTGAATCTGTCTTTATTGTGTATCTGTAATTATTTTATGACCAGAAGCACCTTTCCCATTTTTAAAATATATACTAAGTGGGTATGGTTAGGACCAAAACAGCCCTGCCTGCTCACTCTGCCCAGTCCAACATAGCAGAGTTATGTTTACTGCCTCTGTCTGCCATGTACACAACACCAGTTCAAGTTATGCAGCAGGTCTGTGTCACACCATTAAACAGTTAGTGAAATGCTGATCACAAACTCTATTTAAATACATGGCCTCCTGAAAAAGCCAGAGCTCATGTCGGCAGCACAGTAAAGGAGCCACTATTTCAAAACCATACCTTTCTTTTTCTACTGTTGAATCAGGTAGACCTACCTCTCTTAAAGGAATCATGCCTCTGTTTGCTTCTGAAAAACATGGCCCTCCAGAATAAAAATGCTGCTACCAAATAGCCATGGTTAACTGTGTTCTTTTTTGTCTAGATTCCTTTTTTAAGATTTCTCAGATTTTATGTGGATATAGTTAACTATGTTGGTGTGACAATTTGTTGGGGGAACCTGCTTGTGTGTTTCCTGGATGCCCAGACTCCCAAAATATTCACACAGAAACCATATTATTTGTAATTCTGTTTCTTCTTAAACATAATAAATATGGACTATAGATGTGAACAGGGAATTATCAAAATAAGAATGAAAAACAGTTAAGAAATATACTCAAAAATGCCCACTGTAATGAGTAATTAGGGAGATGTAAGGTAAAACAACTTGGAGAAGTCAAAATGAGCAAGATCAACAACCACCCAACAATAAATGCAGGAATGGGGTGGGGGTGGGGAATCCTCATTTCACGTTAGTGGAATGTGACACTGGTATATCCATTTTGAAAATCAGTGTGTGTGATTCTCAAAAAGCTAAAAATAAATCAATATTATCTAGCCATTGAACTCCTTGATTTATGACCATAAGACACAGTTTCCTGCTCCACAGGTCAGGAATGTTCATGGTCATCATATTCATCCTGGATAAGAATGGAAACAAATTAAATGTTCTCCAACTGATGAGTGGATACTGGAAATATA
>NW_004949169.1:803273-828934 GCF_000317375.1 Microtus ochrogaster | reverse complement strand
ATATATATATATATATATATATATATATATATATATATATATATATATATATATATATAATGGTTTAGTGTTCAGCTATAAAATAAAGTAAAATCAAGAAATTTATTAATACTTGGATGGAGCTAGACAATATTATATTGTGAAGTTTTATATGATAAATCCAGGAAGAAAAGTGCAGCATGTCTTCTCTTATCTCTCATTTTTATCTCCACATCTTCAAATATATATATATATATATAATCTGGATTGGTAACAGAAACAAGAAAATTAAAATGGTACTATGAGGATGACTCTAGAAAAGAGAATAATTGAATAGAGGTGATATGAATGGGGTTGAGGAAACTGGGAATGGTTTTAAAATTTGTTGGAGGAGGCCACTAGTTTAATTTCTGGCTGCTGAGCCCTGAAATAACCACACAGATACTATATTAATTAAATCACTGCTTGGCCCATTAGCTCTAGCTTCTTATTGGCTACTTCTTTCATGTTAATTTAACCCATTTCTATTAATCTGTGTATCACTATGTGGCTGTGGCTTACTGGCTAACATTCCAGGATCTGTCTTAGGCAGGGCTACATGTCTTCTCTCTGACTTTGTCCTTTTCCTCCCACAATTCAGTTTAGTTTTCCCTGTCTACCTACGTTGTGCACTGCTATAGGTCCAAAGCAATATTTTTATTTACTAATGGTATTCACAACATACAGAGTGAATCCCACATCACCTCCCCTTTTCTATTTAAATAAAAAGGAAGGTTTTAACCTTTTTCTTTATTATTATTATTTTAAAATGTTTCCACCTCCTCCCATTTCCCTCCCTCATCCCCCCACTTCCCTCACCCCTTCCTCTCCAGTCCAAAGAGCACTCAGAGTTCCCTGTCCTGCGGGAAGTCCAAGGTCTTCCCCCCTCCATCCAGGTCTAGGAAGGTGAGCATCCAAACAGACTAGGCTCCCATAAAGCCAGTACATGCAGTAGGATCAAAACCCAGTGCCATTGTCCTTGGCTTCTCAGTCAGCACTCATTGTCTGCCTTGTTCAGAGTCCAGTTTGATCACATGCTCCATCAGTACCAGTCCAGCTGGCCTTGGTGAGCTCCCATTAAATGAGCTTCAATGTCTCAGTGGGTGGGTGCACCCCTCGTGGTCCTGACTTCCTTTCTCATCTTCTCCCTCTTTCTGCTTCTCGTTTGGACCTTCGGAGCTCAGTCCAGTGCTTCAATGTGGGTCTCTGTCTCTATCTCCATCCATTGCCAGATGAAGGTTCTATGGAGATACGCATGATATTCATAAGTATGGCAATAGGATAGGGCCATTTCAGGCTCCCTCTCATCAGCTGCCCAAGGAACTAGCTAGGAACATCTCCCTGGACACTTGGGAACCCCTCTAGAGTCAAGTCTCTTGCCAAACCTAAAATGGCTCCCTTAATTAAGATATATACTTCCCTACTCCCATACCTACCCTTCCTCCATCCTAAACCTCCCATTCCCCCAAGCTCTCCTGATCCTCTCCTTCTCACTTTTTTCTCCCCATCTCCCCTTAACTCCTCCCACACCCACCCCCATGTTCCCAATTTTTTCCTGGCAATCTTGTCTGCTTCCAATATCAAGGAGGATAACTATACGTTTTTATTTGGGTTCACCTTGTTATTTAACTTCTTTAGGATCAGGGATTATAGGCTCAATGCCCTTTATTTATGGCTAGAATCCACTTATGAGTGAGTACATACCATATTCATCTTTTTGGGTCTGGAGTACCTCACTCAGGATAGTGTTTTCTATTTGCATCCATTTGCATGCAAAATTCAAGATATCATTGTTTTTTTATTGCTGAGTAGTACTCTAATGTGTATATATTCCACAGTTTCTTTATCCATTCTTCCATTGAGGGGCATATAGGTTTTTTCCAGGTTCTAGCTATTACAAATAATGCTGCTATTAATATAGTTGAACAAATGCTTTTGTAGTATGATAGGGCATCTCTTGGGTATATTCACAAGAGTGGTATTGCTGGCATAATTGCAATTTACATATTATAGGTATCAGGTAAGAATTATAGTTACATTATTTATATCTACTTTATATTTTATTGTAACTAAGGAAAACTATAACTATAAATATTTCAATTCCATTGAAGACTCCAGAAGGATATAATATTACCTAATTAAGCAGTAAGTTCATTTTAAGCAACTTCCCAAATTCTAGGATTGACAGAGACATCTTGCTACCTGGACAGTCATTCAAAATTCTTTTGTACCACTGGGGCATCCAACTTCAGCCTAGAGGCCCATAGTGGCCAACAGACTTTTACATGAAGCAGGAAATTTTAAAGACAGTTCCACCTATATTCGCAGTTTGCTAGTCACTTTCTTATATATCCTGTAGAATGTCCGGCAAACTCTTTGATGAAGCAGGGAACCTGAAGGATGGTCCCAACTTTAGGCAAGTTCAGCAGTCATCTCTATATTTCCAGTTAAACAAGCAGTCCAAGCAAGAGCAATTTCTTAGCAAAATGGCTAACAAACTCCATAAGGAGCTTCTTAAATGCCCATCTTTCTCTTGAAGTAGATTGGGGCTACCAGGAGCATATGTGTCTCACTGTCATGTAAAGTACTATATTTTAACCATCTTAAATGCCATATTCTGTAGTCTTTGAAAGGTTTGAAGAATGCCTATCTAAAACATTGTTCTCTCCATATATATATATATATATATATATATATAACCTAACATTACTAGAAGCTTGACTATTATGGATGACTCTATATTTACCTATATTTATTATTTATACATTACATTTTTAAAAGAGCTGCACAAACACAATACTTTAATCAAGAGCAGAAATATACACATAACAAAATTGACTTTAAATCTGTATTAATATACCAAAATCCATACCAATGCAAAAGTATCCATATCTATAGAATATTCCCCTTTGAATGTAAAAAAGTTTATAAACAATACTTGGGAACTTAGGTGTTGTTCTCTAGACTACTTCTGGTTGATTGGGGCACTGTTAATCAGGTATTTCATGATGTATCCAATGTGCTAGGTTTGTCTCAGTCAGCAGTTTGGTGAAATAATTTTTGGGAGGTGTTCACAGCGACCTTTCAAAGGGTCTTAGTGCATCAAACCATATTAATCTGGAAGCAATCCATAGGTTCTCATTCTCTGTGGAAACAAAAGAAGAACATCTTCTCCAAAGCAAAATATCCTTCGATCCAAATTTGAAGTCAAGATACCTTTATAATATACATGCTGGTTTAGCTTGGCAACCCATACAATGAATAGTCTCTTTTAGCACCTTCAAAGTCTAAAAATTCAAAGAAGACGCAATAATA
The DNA here is from genome assembly GCF_000317375.1 of Microtus ochrogaster. NCBI lineage: Eukaryota > Metazoa > Chordata > Mammalia > Rodentia > Cricetidae > Microtus > Microtus ochrogaster. The sequence goes on along the minus strand of NW_004949169.1, from coordinate 825,601 downwards.
TACATAATCCAGGCTCTCTGTGTATATTCTATCTTTATGTTGCTCATTTTTTATTGAAAAAAAAAAGAAATTCCCACCTCCTCCCAGCCTCCCATTTCCCTCCCCTTCCTCCCACTCTTCTCCTCCTCCCCCCACTCCTCTCCCCCTCCCTCTCCAGTCCAAAGAGCAATCAGGGTTCCCTGCCCTGTGGAAAGTTCAAGGTCCTCTCCCCTCCATCCAGATCTAGGAAGGTGAACATCCATACTGGCTAGGCTCCCACAAAGCCAGAATATGAAGTAGGATCAAAACCCAGTGCCATTGTCTTTGGCTTCTCATCAGCCCTCATTGTCCTCCATGTTCAAAGAGTCCGGTTTTATCCCATGCTTTTTCAGTCACAGTCCAGCTGGCCTTGGTGAGCTCCTAATAGATCATTTATTTTTAATCTATTACATTTAATATTTATTTTATTATCTTTACTCCTTTAATCTATGACTGTCTGTACTCTGTCTATAGACTTTACTTTTTTTAAAAAAAAACCATTTACTTCCTTTTATAACTGTCTATATTCTTTTTCTTCTCTCTCTCAAGGCTACGTACATTTATCCAACATTGTGACCTATTTATAGGTCCTTTATGTCTGAATCTGTCTTTATTGTATATTTATAATTATTTACCATCCAGGAGTGCTTCCTCAAACTCTAAGCCCTTCTTATGAACTTAATTGGAGCCATTGATCGGGGAAATATGGTACTTCCTGCTTGCTCCACACAGTCAAGCATAACAGAGCTGCTCACCATCTCTGAGAGCCACACACAGTGCCCCATCTCTATGCACACAGCCAGTCCATGTTGCCACCAAGCAAGCCATAGCACGTTGCTCACAAACCCCATTTAAATGCTCAGTCTCCTGAACAAGCCAGAGGTCACTCTGGCAGCATGGCCCAAGAAGCTGGAATTTCAAAATGGCATGGTTTTTTTTCCTGCTATTACTAAATCAGGAAGATCTTTCTTAAAGGAGTTATGGCACACTTCCAGAAAACAGCAAGAAGCTGTGTTAAACTCTGTATATTTGTGTCTAGAATTCCTTTTCAAGCTCTCAGTTTTTAAGTGGATTTAATTGGGCATGTTGGTATGCCAATTTGTTGGAGGAGCTGCTTGCTTTGTTCCCAGCTACTCAGCCCCAAAATAACTACACAGATACTGTATTGATTAAATCACTGCTCAGTTCATTAGCTCTAGCTTCATATTGGCTAACTCTTACATATTAAATTAACCCATTTCTATTCATCTTTATATTACCATGTGGCTGTGGCTTACCAGCTAACATTCCGGGATCCATCTCAGGCAGGGCTGCATGTCTTCTCTCTGACTCTGCTCTTTTAAAATTGACAATTGGAAGGGAGGGTAATAAAGAAGTAGATGTAGGGGGAGTAGCCATAAAACACTGAGAATGCTTAAAAGAGATATTAAATCATTATTTTATATTTACTCCACATTATATATAATACATATACTGTACACACACACACACACGGTGTGGGGCAATTGTCTATATTCTGTCAATTACATTTTAAATAAATGCTGATTGGTCAGTAGCCAGGCAGAAAGTATAGGCAGGACAACCAGACAGGAAATTGAGGCAGGTCAATGAGAACAGAATTCTTGGAAGAGGGAACCTCCCTCTGCAGTCCTGTACAGACACAGAAGAAGGAAGATGTGACTATGTCACTGAAAAATGTACTGAGCCATGTGCCTAACACAGATAAGAATAAGAGGCTAATGTAAGTTATAAGAGTTAATAAGAAGTCTGAGCTAATGGGCCAATCAGTTTTATGATTAATGTAGACCTCTGTGTGATTTCTTTGGGACCTTATGACTGCGGGAACCAGGCAGGACAGAAACCCTGTCAACACACACATACCACACCACACATACACACACACACACACACACACACACACATATATACATACATACATATATATATATGCATACATATATATATATATATATATATATATATATATATATATATATATAATGCCAGATGGTATGATAGTGCTCCTGATAAGAGTCATAAACTGTCATACAAAAAACCTAGTACCAAGCATAATAGACTACATGTTGAGTTGTTGAAGAGCTTGGTAAACTTTGAAAATCGTATTAGTTATTGATATTGATCTTGTTTTCCTGACAGATGTTGAAGGTAAGACCTTATGGCTAAAGACACCATATATTTTTAAAACAAAACTCAGAAAATATGTTATAGAAATTATCTGAAATCCTTTTCTCTGAGGACTAGTTTTTATACTGTGGGAAATTTATAGATAAAAGGAAAGCTCCACATATTCCTACACAGCTATATCACCTATGAATCACAACAATAGTCATCATGACAGAATATCTTAGATGATTCAAAAGTGGCAATTAAATCTTGGAGATAACTAGAAGGTAGTTATTCTAGAAGTGTAAACCTAGCCAAGTACATGTGCCCAATGGGGCAATGGATCTTAGAACAAGACCTAGTTTTGCCTCTTTCCTAACAGATCCTTCTTAAAGTTAACATGAATCCCATACGATTTCAAATAACCAAAGCCATCTGGAACAAAGGAACTAAACTGAAGGCATCAGCTAGTGAATTTTCTAATATATCACAATGATATAAAAACGAAAACATTATTATAATCACATAAAAACAAACATTCATATTAGTAGAATAAGACATGTGGCCCACACATTGGAGTACCAGACTGAGCTCCCAAGGTCCAAATGAGGAGCAGAAGGAGAGAGAACATGAGCAAGGAAGTCAGAACTGCGAGGGGTGCACCCACCCACTGAGACATTGGGGCTTATCTATTGGGAGCTCACCAAGGACAGCTGGACTGGGATTGAAAAAGCATGGGATCAAACCGGACTCTCTGAACATGACGGACAATGAGTGCTGACTGAGAAGTCAAGGACAATGGCACTGGGTTTTGATCCTACTGCGTGTACTGGCTTTGTGGGAGCCTAGCCTGTTGGGATGCTCACCTTCCTAGACCTGGATGGAGTGGGGGAGAACCTTGAACTTCTCACAGGGCAGGGAACCCTGACTGCTCTTTGGACTGGAGAGGGAGGGGGAGAGGAGTGGGGGGAGGGGGAGGGAAATGGGAGGCAGTGAAGAGGTGGAAATTTTTAATAAAAAAAATTTTAAAAAGACATGTGGCCCAGTTATGTTTTGTTATCTCTTAGAGGCCTGTCCTTTTCTAATGAGAGACAAAATGGAAAAGAATCTGGATGGAAGCTGAGGGGTCAAGGAACTGGTGGTAGAAGGAAGGGAAAGTGTAAGAAGATATATTGTATGAGAAAATAATCAATTAAGGGGGGCAAATCAGATCCCAATAACTTATTTTGTATTTATAGACTAACACATTGCTTAATCCTCATCCCTTAAGATGAGGGTTAACTTAAACAGACAAGTTTCTTTTTTTGCATTTGGTTTCAAATAACATAGAGGCTCATAATTGCTCAAGGTGCCAAAAAGATTAGGTGGCTTGTTCAACATTTAATGGGATATGGGTAATCTTCCCTCTCTTTCTACATTTCATGTATCATTGCAGAAGACAGGGTGGAAAGAACACAAGTGCCAGCTCCCAAATAATGACACAGAGGCTTCATATTAAGTATGAAAACTTGTCCTTTGGTTAGGCTGGTTCCCACCTATCTCTTAAAGCATATTAATATGTTTATATTAATCTACATTCTGTCACATGGTTTGCTACTTCTCCTCAGTATTGTGCATCCTACTTCCTCCACATCTTGCTGATGAAACTCCTGCCTCTCAGATTCTTTCCCAGAGTTCCAGTCTGTCAAGAAATCTCACCTATCCTCTCCTGCCTAACTCCTGGCCATTCAGCCTTTATTAAACCATTCTAATGATGCCTTCGGCAGGTGAGAGAAAATAGAGACACATTTTTAAAGTATACATAAAGATTTTCCCAACAAGATGTCATGAAGGACTATGAGTAAATAATGTTTCCTAGACACAAGAGGGCAGTTGGACACATAAATTCAAACATCAGACATATAGAAGCTAATGCCAAACAAAATTCCATCATGAACAAGGGTGATAGACACAAAGTCCTGAGGCTCTATTGGCAATTGATGGATGCTTTAAGAGGAAAAGTCAGCTTTCTTTAGTGGTATATACCTGCATATTAACAGTGGCCCAGTGTAGGTTATATATCCAAGGGTATTTTGTAGCACAAACTGGACTCACTGGGCTTATAGATAAAATGAACACACAATGTTGGATGGGTAGGGGGGGAGGTAGAACTTGAGGGGTTTGAGGAAAAGGTGAATATGATTAAAATACATTGTACTAAGTTTACAAAGAACAAAGAATTAAAAACCAACCATGCATGGAGGTGTATGCCATTATTCCCAGCATTAAGGAAACAGAGGCTGGTGGATCTCTGTGAGTTTGAGGCCAGTCCGGTCTACAACATGAGGATCAGAAGATCCAGGGCTGTTACACAGAGGAAACATGTTTTAAAAAAAAGCAAAGAAAAAAAAAGAATGAATCTTAAGTCCTAGTATTAATATCCTTATTTGTAGAGAATTTCTTCCTTAATGAATAAATACAAATTTGGATATTTTATAAAACAATAAAACTTATGCCTACTGAGCTCAGCAGTGACCCTATAAGAGACCAGACTTACCTTTATTCTGTTACTTGTTTGATCAACAGTAAGAATAGATATAATTTTACTATTTCCATTCCAGTCTTTCCCAGACTCTGAGGCACAGATATGGGAGTGACATTTATATAGTATTGCATTAATTAATAATTTTTGTTTGATAATTTCTTAGGTATAACAGACATTTACTATACATGTTTCTTAGATTTTATCATGTTAGTAAGATGGATGAATAGATAATTCTTATTGTAAAAACAAGCTTACAAATACTGTGAATATAAAACTAGTTTAGCATGTCTTTTCCCAGAAATTTTACTTAGAAATTTAAAGTAGATAGTAAATTTCCATTAGCAGGAAAAGAATATGTAGTATTGTTAAAAGCTTAAGTAGCCAAAGGCTTTATTCTTTCATAGACATTTAATGGATCTTGTGTTCTAAGAGACACATTTTGTGAGAGACTATTCAACAAAGTTCAATATAATTTCAGAGTACAATAAGTGGCATAGCTGCCTTTCATATTTCTCTCTCTTCAGTAAATCAGATGGCTTTCTATAGGCCTTGTTGCTTAGCTACAAAGTAACCAGAGGAGTTTAATGAATCATCTGAAAACCAACTTATCAATAAAATACATTATCACTTTCTATTATTGGGATAGCCATTTGGCTTTTTTCATATTAGGAAGATGAGTCATATTTAAAACCTTCAAGGTAACAAAACCTACTTGATAATTTGATTAAATAGGCATTAGAGCACATCTTGGAATTGTTTTATTGTAAGTAACAGAATTGAAAACCATGTTACAGGAAGCACATTAACCATTCCTGTAAAAGCACCTCTCTAGAGTATCTCAGATAGATATCCAAATTACAAACCGCATGCATTTTCTAAATGGTGGGGAAAGCTTTCACAAGCTCATATCATGTGAAGGATATCAGTCTCTTTCTTCTGCTAAATTTTCTTTAAAAGGGTAAAAAAAACCCACAAGCCTGTCTGTCAGCAGTGCATTCTTTCAAAAATATCTGCTTTTTAAATTGAAAAGATTCTTCTCTTATACAATATATCCTGACCACAGTTTCCACTCTTCTCAGCCCCCATCTCCCCCCATTTTCCCTCTTTACCATATACACACCCTTTCTATTACCTCTTCAGAAAGGATCAGGCTTTCAAGAGAGACAGTCAAACATGTAAAACAAGATACAATATGACAAGGAAAAAGCCTTCCTATCAAGGCTTGATAAGGTAACCCAGTAGGAGAAAAGGCATTCAAAAAGTATGCAAAAGTATCAGAGTTACACCAACTTTTACTGTTATGAGTCCCACAAAAACAGTAAGCTAACATTTATAACATATATGAAGAATACCCATTTCGTACCCATGTGGACTCTGTGTGTGCTGCTTCAGTTTCTGTGAACCCATATGTGCCCTGTTTAGTTGATTCAGAGGGACATGTTGTCCCGGTGTCTTCCATTTCCTCTGACTCTTACAATCTTGCTTTTCTCTCTTCCATGGATGCCTCAACTCCAAAGGCAAGGACCCAATGGAGACCTCCAAATTAGACTTTCCCTCTGCATAATGTCTGGCTGTGGGTCTTTGTACCCACTCCCAACTGCTGCTGGAGTAAGCTTCACAGATTACTAGGAGTATAGCCCAATATCATTAGTAAGATTTTTTTTCTTTCCAGTCTTGTTTGCTCCTACCCTTTGTAGATATGCTATCCAATCTCCAGTTACTGGCCGTTCAAGCAGTGTAAGACATGGGCTGCCTTGCAAGGCATATGCCTCAAGTTAAACCAAATCTTGGTAGTCTACTACCATAAGTTCTGTGCCACCATTGTCCCATCATATTTTTTAGGTAGGAGAGATCATAGATTGGAGTCTTGGTGCCTGTGTTGGTGTCCAGGTTTCTTTTTACATAGCCTAAAGAGAATTTTCAAGCACCAAAGAGACTAGGGTGTAGGGTTGAAGGTTCCATAAAGGCACTAGTTCAACCTTTCTAAGATCAGTGAGATATGTGATTGTTGTCTGAAATGGGTACCTACTGTCGGTTTTCAGAGAGTTGCCCTGTGTCCTAGAATCAGCCTTGGTTGTTTACAGATCTCAACAGGATCACCTTAGCAACAACTCAAACTAATACAACCTGGGTCCACTATAAAAGTTTTTAAAAAAAATTAAAATTCATCATCCTTGATTACTAAAAGTCCTCACTAGAGCCACCCACATAGTTTCCAGAGAGTTTCTACGATACTATTTTTTCACACTGTATCCCAAATGCTCCTCAGTGCTAGGTGTCTCTCATTGCACTCTCTTTCTTTGTCATTTCCTCCACCTGATTTCTCCAGCTCCAGCCTTTATCTTCCCCCAGTACACTCACAAAACCTATTCAATCTCCCCTTCCCAGGGAGATGGACTCACATGCCCCTCCATCTAGCCCTCCTCTTTAACTTACCTCTCTGGATCTGTGTATTGTACCTTGACCATTATTTACTTGACAGCTAATATTCACTTATAAGTGAATGAATACTATACTTTCTTTCTGTGTCTGTATTACCTCATTAAGATGGATTTTTTCTAGTTGTATCTATTTGCCTAAAAATTTCATGATGTCACTTTTAACAACTGAGTAATATTCTATTGTGTAAATGGACCATGTTTTCTTTCTCTATTCCTCAGTTGAGGGACATCTAGGTTGATTTCAGTTTCTAGTTTTTATAATAAAACTGCAGTGAGCATGATTTTGCAAGTGTCCTTCAGGTGGAATGGAGCATTTACACAATGGTGTACTACTCAGCAGTCAAAAAAATGACATCTTGAAATTTGCATGCTAATGGATGGAACTAGGAAAAAACATCCTGAGTGAGGTAACACAGACTTAGATTGACAAACAACATATGTACTCACTCATAAGTGCATATTAGATATAAAGCAAAGAATAATAAGCTTATAGTCCACAATCCCAGAGAAACTAGGTAACAAGGAGACCCCTAAGAGAGACATACATGGATATCCCTGGGAAGGGGAAACAAACAAGACTTCCTGAGAAAATTAGGAGGGGTGGAGAAGGGAGGGTGAAAGGGGAGGGGAGGGTAATAGAGGGGGAAGGAGGAAAACATGAGGGAATGGGATGCTCAAGAAGGGGGAAGGACAGTGAGCGAGAGAAAGGAAAGAAATACCTTGATTGAGGGAACCATTAAAGGGCTATTGAGAAACAGCCCTAGGAAAATTTCCAGGTATTCTCAAGGATGACCCCAGATAAAACTCTAAGCAACAGTGGAGAGGAAGTCTAAATTGGCCTTCCCCTGTAATCAGACTGATGACTACTTTGTCATCACAGAACCATCAACTATTAACTGATGGAAGTAGATACAGATATCGACAAAGAAGCAATGGGCCGAGCAATCTGAGACCAGCCCAAGAGAATGAGGAGTGATAATATGAGCAATGTGGTCAAGTCCATAATGGTGATATCCACAGAAACAGCTGACCTGAGCTAGTGAGAGCTCACTGACTCTGGACTGATAGCAGGCAAACCTGCATAGGACCAAATTAGGCCCACTGAATGCGGGGGACAGTTGTGAGGCTCAGACAGTCTGTGGGACCACGTAGTGGGAGCTGGATTTATCTCTAGTGCTTGAAGTGACATCTCGGAGCACATTTTTTGGAGGGATACCTTGCTCAGCCTATACATAGAAGGCAGAGTCTTAGTCTGTCTCTAAGTAAAGTGTCAGACTTTGTTGATTCCCTATGGGAAGCCTTACCCTTTCTGATGATTAGATGGGGAGGTGGGGTGTTTGGAAGGTGGACAAAGTGGGAGAAGGGGAGGGAGTAGGAACAGGGATAGTTATGTAAAATGAGAAAAGATTTTATTAAAAAATCTGAAGAAAAAAAAGAACAAAAAAAAAGATTCAGAACTGTATCACCAATTTATGAACTAAAAGATATTTGTTTCCTGTGAAGCACTTTTTACATAATCCTTCTGGACCAGAAATGTGTTTAATACTATTACTATTATTCTAGTAATTGAGATTTGTTATTCTGTGGAAGAAGAACTTTTTGAGTGAGTTTCCTTTTACCAACACAAGAAGAACATACTTTCAGTGAACCTTGTTACTCTACCTAGACAAATTCCCTATTTTCTTTAAATTCTTTATTTGAAATAAAAGATGATGCTTCCTCTTTTTAAATTGTTTAAAATTAACATCAAAATAGATACATTACAAACTTTAAATATATCAAAATAAGCTATTTGAATAATGTACTGAGATAATTACTACTCTAGGAAAGCTTTGAGTTATTGTGGAATAATATTTTTGTTCACAGTGAAGATGTGTCTTTATGAAGGTGCATTCAGATTGGCTTAATAAAAAGCTAAACATCCATTAGTCAGACAGCAGATATAGGTAGGGCTGTCAGACACAGAGGACACTGGGAAGGAGAAAGTTTTCTCCTTAAAGTCATATACAAGTAAAATATTTTCATGACAAAGTGTTTCAAATGTATTAAAATAGTTAAACCAAAGACTATACTTTATAATTCAAATATTTGAATAATGAAGTAAAACATTTCAAATTAATACAATTTGAAAGTTTTTATCTATATTTTCCATTTTTAGAAACAGAAAGGAGATTTCATACATTCTTCAACATTTCACAGATTTACTTTTTTGTCAGAATCCATTTAAAACATTTATTTTTCAGTATGTGTTCTTAAAATGTCTACATTATTTTCAAATTTATTTCATAAAATTTATGTAACTAAAGGACTTTAAAAATTGCCATTATTGATAGTTTCTCCTAATAGTCTTTGAATAGTCTTGCATAATTAAAAAAATTCAGTCCATGCAAGTGTGAAAGAATAAATACTAAGAAACTTTTATCTATAAAATGCCAGGTTCTGTGCTAAAGAGAATGCTTAATGGTTAAAAGTACCTGCTGGTCTTGTACATGACCATTTTTTTCTTCCCAACACTTTCATAGCAGTTGGGCATTCACAGTCATATGTAGCCCCAATCCAGGGGATCTAGTGCTCTCTCCTGATTTTGATAGCCACTCAGATTCATTTGATTGCACACATGCACACATACTTATCGCATGCATATGCATATATTTAGGATGTTTATAAACAGTGGTTTCCATATGGCTTTTCAAACATCCTTAGTGTTATTTATCTCTTTGTTCCCTTCACGGCCCTGTCTTCCAATCTCTCTCCCAACTTAAGCTCCCATCCTTTATCTTACTCCTTTCCACTTCATATCAATAGAGTTCTACTGTCTGCCTTCCATTATCTTTCTTCTTCTATCAATGGCCTCTTTCTTAGAATTGCACTACAAGAATACTCATGAGGATATTGCTCCTGCCAGAAATTTTAGGTTGCCAGAAAAGCACAGTGCCGGGTATGGCATATCTCTTTTCCAGGTATTGGTAAGCAGTGACATCTAAAAAATGTTATTATCATTGATCAGTATCTGATCAAAACCTGATATTAAAATCTTTTGCTGAAGACACCACTGTCAGGAGCCATTTCAGGCTTCCCCTTTCTTACATCTCACAGGGTCTTGAAGTAAAAATCTTGAAACAAGAAAACTTAAAGTTAGCCAAAACATTGCGTGCTGACCTTGCTGACCGTGGAGACTCAAGCTCTAGAAAGCACCACAGAGTGTCTTCAAGACTTGCTGCTTATCACTATCAGCAGGTGTTCTAGCCACTGACCTTGCAACTGCCCTGCTTAGCTTTCAAACTGCCCCACTTAGTTGCCTAGCTACCGAGCCCCTCCTTCCCTTTCCCCCTTTCCCCTTCCTCAGTTCCCCCTGCCCCAGCTCCTCACTGAGGAGTATATAAGACTTAAAACTTGCTTCAATAAAGGGGATGCCTTGACAAGGAATACTGCTTGGCGTCCGTTTCTCCCCCCCCCCCATGTCTTTCAGATAGTGCCTCTTCAAGACCCTGGAGTAACTTAGGACCTGCTGGGCAGGTCACACCACATATTTTGGACAGAAGACATGGAGAAATCAAGTTGGTACTGACTAGGAAGGCTCCTCGCAGCTGAATAACTTTTACAGTATGAGAAGGTATAATGCAGTTTATTTTGGAGGGAGGTGGTTTATAATAAACATTCTTACCCACATGTGAATCTTGAAAACTAGAGTAATGACTGGTATGGCAAAACATGTCCACAACACAGTACGGTAATGAATGTTATGTGGTCATTGAGCTACTTTCTGATAGGATATTAAAAATGGTCTATAAGACACACATTTCTGGCAGTGTAAATCTTTCAAAGAACCCATAGATGAGTAGTTTGTAGGTCCCAGGACTAAACCCAGTGTTATTATTCTGCTAAATAAACATAGTATTCAACTGAAATCAGAATTCCTATCTCCTTATCCATATATTAGTACAGTTCTTAAACCCCATTAGAGATACCTCTTTGTGTGGTGCATGGTTCTTAATCCAGAAAAATATAGCTAATCAAAGTTCAAAGAACATGTGTCTGGGGAGTACTCAGACACATATGGAACATCTGTGTCACTAAACTTACTCTCAAAGCTCAACTGATCATCATGGAAGCAGAATAATGAAGGCAATAAGAGTCAGAAAGTGAATTCATCCTTAAATGTCTATTTCCTCTTTGAAAATGAATATATGATTTTAAAATAATGAAAGAGTAAATTGCAAAATCAGTGTCCAAGACTATATGAGAATATCAAGTTGGTGTTACCCTAAATAGCTATCATTTCCTAGACCATGTATACTATACACTTCTTAACTTTATGATATTGAATAATATGCTGCCATATTTGATTACTAAGTCATTTGTGGAACAGATTAATAGTTTCAATAAAGACCAGATGAGGTAAGCATTAATAATTTGTATATTGCTTGATACAAGGTAACCATTTTATAAATGGGTATGGGTCTTAATAATTATTGATTTCACAGCAAACCTCAATCAATTATAACCTATGACAATAATTAATATAAATTGTAGTACAGTTGTCACATTTGTTTATGTCATTTTGTTCATTAAAGAATTGCATTGAACGTCATATCCAAATAATTTATTTTAAAAATCACTCCTCCAGGAACATCATAAGAAAATAACCGGAGTTAAGTATTTTCATTTCTCCATACAAAAATTGTATCATGGGCTGCTCTTAGATTACATGATTTAATTACTCCATCCTCTGCCTCTTTCATATTCTAAGTACTCAGTCCAAATAATTCAATTTCTATATATCTATAGCTTGAAGTAGAAAGCATTAAATGCTGATATATTATCAACAATTTAGTTCCCTGTTGTTGGTACTATGATTTAAGAACCATAAATTACATGCTGTCCCAAGCATATTATTAGAAATGTTCAACAATATTTGAGATTTAAAATTCTACAACTTCCCTTTAAGTTTCCTCTAAATTCAGCACAAAATAAAATATTATGAAAGAATCTCAACACACTACAAGGGATAAAATATCATAAAGAAGTACTATGGGTACCTTCATCAGTTACTCACTTTATTGTGTGATTATATGTTTATTAGAATAATATGCCTGTTGTACCAGATTTTTTTTCTTTTGGGACACCCGTCAGCCCCCAAATTATAACCCTTAGATTTAGTATTAGTTATAAATACTTTGCCTTATCTTAGATCTTACTTTAATCTGTTCCTCTTTATCTACATTTTGTCTTGAGGCATCTTACCTTTTCATTCTGTATATCTTACTTTAACTGAAATATTACTAGAACTCAAAGCAGACATCAAACCACACACACTAGTAGTAGGAGACTTCAACACACTGCTCTCTCCAAGGGACAGATCAATCAAACAGAAACCTAATAGAGAATTAAGAGAATTATTGGAGGTAATGAAGCAAATGGACTTAACAGACATCTATGGAACATTCCATCCAAATAGGAAAGAATATACCTTCTTCTCTGCTGCTCATGGAACCTTTTCGAAAATTGACCACATACTCGGAAACAAAGGAAACCTCCACAGATACAAAAAGATATCAGTGTCCGCCTGTGTCTTATCTGATCACCATGGATTAAAGTTAGAAGGCACCAACAATACTACCCACAGAAAGCCGACAAACTCATGGAAACTGAACAGTCAACTACTGAACCACACCTGGGTCAAGGAAGAAATCAAGAAAGAAATTAAAGTCTTCCTTGAATTTAATGAAAATAAAGAGACAACATACTCAAACCTATGGGACACGATGAAAGCAGTGCTAAGAGGAAAGTTCATAGCACTAAGTGCCCACTTAAAGAAAACGGAGAATGCATACATTGGGGACTTAACAGCACACCTGAAAGCTCTAGAAAAAAAAGAAGCAGATGCACCCAGGAGAAGTAGAAGACTGGAAATAATAAAACTGAGGGCAGAAATCAACAAAATAGAAACACAGAAAACAGTCCAAAGAATCAATGAAACAAAAAGTTGGTTCTTGGAGAAAATCAACAAGATTGACAAACCCCTATCCAAACTAATTAAACGACAGAGAGAGAACACGCAAATAAATAAGATCAGAAATGAAAAGGGGGACATAACCACAGACACAGAGGAAATTCAGAGAATCATTAGATCTTACTACAAAAGCCTGTATGCCACAAAACTGGAAAATACAAAAGAAATGGACATTTTTTTAAATAAGTACCATATACCAAAGCTAAACCAAGACCAGGTGAATGATCTAAATAGACCTGTTAGTCGCGAAGAATTAGAAACGGTTATCAAAAATCTCCCCTAGAAAAAAAGCCCAGGACCAGATGGTTTCAATGCAGAATTCTACCAGAACTTCCAAGAAGAACTAATACCTATACTCCTTAATGTATTTCACAATATAGAAACAGAAGAATCATTGCCAAATTCCTTTTATGAAGCTACAGTTACCCTGATACCAAAACCACACAAAGACCCAACCAAGAAAGAGAATTACAGAGCTTTTTTTTTAAAGGATACCTTTTCTTTTCTTCTCTTTCCTTTTCTTTTCTTTTCTTTTCTTTTCTTTTCTTTTCTTTTCTTTTCTTTCTTTTCTATTCTTTTGTCTCAGCTTCCTCAAGCCTTACATGGAAATATGAGCGCCGTGTTTGATGGCAAATGTAGTTGACCTTTTCTGTTTTGAGGGGAGTCCACCTAGCTCCTAAATAAAGACATGAAAACTTATTCTTAGTTACAAATGACTGGTCTTAGTTTAGCTTATTTCTAGACAGCTTTTCTAACTTAAATTCTCCTGTTCTCTTCTTCTATGTTTTGACTCTGGATTTTTTTTTACCTTCTCTTTATTCTATATGTCTTTCTTTATTTCTTAACCTACAGCTGACTGAATTCCAGCTGTCTACCCTCTGGCATAGCCCTCTCTCTCCTTTCCTTCTTTCCTTCTCTTTCTTGGACTGGATTTCTTCTTCTATTCATTCTTTCTGCCCAGCAGTCCTGCATGTCCTTTTTCATTCCTAGATATTCCTTACATAGTTAAAATAATATTCTATAATAGCCTGCCAAACATAAAGGAAAACAGCACACTCTAGACTTAGGAGATATTTTCATAATGTATATGGGATTATCATGTTTGCAACAATGTTCTGTGTTGTCAGATGATAGGTGATATGTTAATTGTTTTAAGATATTTATTCAACTGAGCAGTAGTTGCATATCTCTTTAATTCCAAAACTTGTGAAGAAGAGGTACATGAATCTCTGTGAGTCTGTGGTCAGACTGGTCTACAAAGTAAGTTTCAGGACACACAGGACTGTTACAGAGAAGTCTTGTCTGAGAAAGCAAAACAAAAATTATATCTATTTAAATGAGAGAACATTTGTGATAAATCTGTTTACTCATAATGACAGAATGATGGAGAGCAAAAATAACCTAATATTTTATGGATCACATAAATATAATTAATGTGATTTCGTTTTGAATTTGGAGGAAAGCTTCACTTCTTAATCAGTTTGTACTGAGTTTACATTATATACTATATCCATTTGGCCTTTTAGACAAGTTAATTCTTACGCAGGATTACTCTAGTTTTTTTCCCATTTATTCTTAATAGTTCATCTTCTCACTTATCAGTTTTGGGACTGGGTTTAAGAGTGAATATTTATTAAAAAATCTCTAATAATACACCAACAATACTAGGTATAGAGAATATAAACTCATGATCATAGTGACAACAAATAATTTAAAAATTCCAAAAGAAAAACAGAAAGAGAATTGTGATTTAGTTCTTGAATCTAAAGGACCCAGTAAAATTTACTGGTATGTGGCTCATATGCTAGAGGATGATGACCCTACAACCATGTGTAAAGGAACATTGCTAATCAAACTCAATGGATATTAAATAGAAAACAGGGCATGAATTGTGGAGTGAAAAGGATTGCAATAGGCTAGAGAGTGTTGAAGAATGGAAGATGGATATCTTCAAGATATATAAATTTGCATATATGTAAATCTTCCAAGAATTAATTGCAAAATATTAAAACAACCCTGAGTGAGAGAAAAACATAATGCATGCTTAACAACACAGAAATCACTTATAATTTAACTTAAATGTATAACTGCATCTGTTCATGCTTTTAAAAATATTTTATTTAATTTATTTTCTCTGAAGAGCAGGTTTTCTAAGTATATTTTTGTATGGTAGTTGCCTACAGGGGACATAGAGGGCATTAGATCTACTGGATTGGAGTTAAAAATGAATGTGAGGCAATATATGGGTAATGTAAGGGAATTAATTCTAGATTTTCATGAAAAGCAGCTGGTGTTCTTATCCACTGAAAAATCTCTCTTTTCATTTAATCTATCTTATTCTCTGGGAATACACATATTTTATTGTATATGCAAAGTTCTGAAAAGTTAATGTAAAGCAAAATAAAATGAAATATTTCTTTAAATTTGCATGGAACTGGGGATACAATTTACAATTCTTCTTACATTATATTTTCTTGTTGCCTTCATTCACAAATGGCAATTTGTACATACCTTTGTAACAGAAGCAAATGTGATTTTTATTTAATTTTATTTTTATTTTTTATTGCTTCATTGAAATATGTATTTTTCTCTGGTTCCCTCCATTACTCACTCCTCCCCTTCTATTCTCTCACATGATCCCTCCCCCACTCCCAATTTACTCAGGATATCATGTCTTTTTCTACTTCCCATGTAGATTAGATCCATATATGTCTTTCTTAGGGTCATCTTTGTTGTCTAGGTTTTCTGGGATTGTGAACTGTAGACTGGATTATCCTTGCTTTATGCCTAAAAGCCACTTAGGAGTGAGTACATATGATATTTGTCTTTCTGGGTCTGGGTTACCTCGCTCATTATGATGTTTTCTTGGTCCATCAATTTGCCTGCAAATTTCAAGATGCCATTATTTTTTCCTCTGAGTAGTATTCCACTGTGTAAATGTACCACATCTTCTTTATCCACTTATCGATTGAGGGGCATTTATGTTGTTTTTAGGTTCTGACTATGATAGATAATGCTGCTATGAGCATAGTTGAGTACATGTCCTTGTGGTATGATTGAGCATCCTTTCAGTATATACCCAAATGCAATATTGCTGGCTCTTTGGGAAGGCTGTTTCATCATTTTCTGAGAAATCGCCATACTGATTTCTAAAGCAGCTTTACCAGTTCACACTCCTCCCAGCAATGGAGGAATGTTCCCTTTATCCCACATCCTCGGCAGAATAAGTGCCATCAGTTTTTGATCTTGCCCATTCTTACAGATATAAGATGAAATCTCCGTATTGTTTTTGATTTGAATTTCTCTGATGGCTAAGGATATTGTGCATTTTTTTATGTGTCTTTTAGACATTTTAGATTGCTCTGTTGAGAATTCTCTCTTAGTTCTGTACCTTATTTTTTATTGGTTATTTATTCTTTTGATGACCAAATTCTTGAGTTCTTTATATATTTTGGAGATCAGCCCTTTGATGTAGTGTAGATGAAGATATTTTTCTATTCTTTAGGCTACTATTTTGTCTTGTTGACCATGTCCTTAGCCTTACAGAAGTTTCTCAGTTTCAGGAGGTTCCTTTTACTAATTGTTTTTCTGTGTCTGTGTTACTGGGGTTATATTTAGGAAGTGGTCTCCTGTGCAAATGCATTCATATATACTTCCCATTTTTTCTTCTATGAGGCTCAGTTTGGTTGTTTTTATGTTGAGGTCTTTGATCTATTTGGATTTGAGTGTTGTGCACCGTGCTAGATATGGACCGATTTTCATTCTTCTACATGTTGATATCCAGCTATGCCAGCACCATTTGTTAAATATGCTTATATTTTACATTTTATATTTTTGCTTCTTTGTCAAATCTCAGGTGTTCATAGTTGTGTGGATTGATTTCCATGCCTTCAATTTGCTTCCATTGATCTTCCTGTTTGGTTTTATGCAAATACCAGGATGTTTTCAGTACTATAGATTTATAGTATAGTTTGAACTCAGGGATGGTAATGCTTTCAGAAGTTCCTTTATTGTACAAGATTGTTTTAGCTATCTTGGGTTTCTTGCTTTTCCATATAAAGATGAAGTTTAGTATTGTTCTTTTGAGGTCTGTGAAGAACTTTACTGGGCTTTTGATGGGCATTGCACTGAATTAGTAGATTGCTTTTGGTAAGACTGCATTTTTACTATGTTAATTCTACCTACCCTAAAGTATGGGAGATCTTTCCCATTTTCTGGTGTCTTCATCAATTTCTTTCTTCAAAGATTTAAAGTTCTTGTCAAACAGGTCTTCCACTTGTTTGGTTAGAGTTACTCTGAGATATTTTATATTTTATACTATTTGTGGCCATTGTTTAGGGTGATGTTTCTCTGATTTCTTTGTCATCCTATTTATCATCTGCATAATGAGGGCTACTTATTTTTTTAGTTAAACTTGTATCCTGCTGCATTACTGAAGGTGTTTATGAGTTGTAGAAGTTCCTGGTAGAATTTTTGAGGACCTTTATGTAAACTATCATATCATCAGCAAATAGCGAGAGTTTGACTTCTTCCTTTTGGATTTGTATGTCCTTGATCTCCTTTTGTTGTCTATTGCTTTATCTAGAACCTCAAGTACTATATTGAATAGATACAGAGAGTGGACAACTTTGTCTTGTTCCTGATTTTGTGGGATCGCTTTGAGTTTCCCTCCATTTAATTTGATGTTGGTTGTTGGCTTGTTGTATATTGTCTTTATTATGTTTAAGTATTTTTCTTGTATCACTGCTCTCTCTAAGACCTTTATTATGAAGGGATGTTATATTTTGCAAAAGCTTTCGCAGCATCTAATGAGATGATCATGTTTTTTTTTTTTTTTTTGTGTGTGTGTGTGTGTATAGTAGATTTTACTGATAATTTTTTCTTTTGTGTTGAACCATCCCTGCATCTCTGGAATGAAGCCCACTTGGTCATGGTGGAATATTTTTCTGATGTGTCCTTGGATTCGGTTTGCCAGTATTTTATTGAGTATTTTTCTACCAATGTTCATGGATGAGATTGGTGTGTAATTCTCTATCTTTGTAATATCTTTGTGTGGTTGGGGTATTAGGGTATTTGTAGCCTCATAAAAAAAGTTTAGCAATGTTCCTTTTGTTTCTTCTCTTTCTGTTTCTCTTTGAACGGTATTAGTATTAGTTCTTTGAAAATCTTACAGAATCTGCACTGAAGCCATCTGGTCCTGGGCTTTTTATTGGTTGGGAGACTTCTGATGACTGTTTCTATTTCTTTAGAAGTCTTTTAAATTTGCTTATCTGGTCTTGATTTGGTAAGTGATATTTATCCAGAAAACTGTCCATTTCCTTTAAGTTTTCCAATTTTGTCAAGTACAGGTTTTCGAAGTATGGTCTGATGATTCTATGGATTTACTTCATTTGTGTTGTTACGTCCCATTTTTGTTTCTGATTTTCTTAATTTGGATATTCTCTCTCTGCCTTTTGGTTAGTTTGTATAAAGGTATGTCTATTTTGTTGATTTTCTCAAAGAACCAACTTTGTCTCATTGATTCTTTGTACTGTTTTCTTTGTTTCTATTTTGTTCATTTCAGCTCTCAATTTGATTATTTCATGCCATCTAGTCCTCCTGGGTGAATTTGTTTCTTTTTATACTAGAGTTTTCAGGTATTTTGCTAACTCATTAGTGTGGGATTTTTCCAGCTTCTGTATGAAGGCATATAGTGGTATGAACTTTCCTATTAGCTCTGCTTTCTTTTTGTCCCATAACGTGGGTATGTTTTGGGGTATTTTTATTGAAAATTCTTTAATTTTTTCCTTTATTTTTTTCCTTGAGACATTGGTGATTCAGGTAAGCATTGTTTAATTTCCATGTGTTTTGGGACTTTCTGAAATTAGTGTTACTGCTGAATTGTAATTTTCAGCCATGGTGATCTGATAAGATACATGGGGTTATTCTAAACTTTTTGTATTTGTTAATGTTTGCTTTCCAACTTGTTATGTGGTCAATTTATGAGAAGGTTCCATGAAATGCTGAGAAGACTGTATATTATTTTATGTTATGATGGGATATTATGTGTGTGTGTGTGTGTGTGAAGTACATTTGAATCATATCATCCATTAGTTCTCTTATTTCTCTCTTAAGTTTCTGTCTGGAAGAACTGTTCATTGGTGATGCTGGTGTGTTGAAGGTCTCCCATTATTAGTATTTGGGGTTTAATATGTGATTTAAGCTTTAGTAGTGTTTCTTTTACATATGAGTGTGCCCTTGTATGTGAGGCATATATGAGATTTCCTCTTGGTGGATTTTTCCTCTGACAAATATGAAATGTCCTTTGAAATGTCCTTCTTTGTCTCTTTTGATTTATTTTAGTTTGAAGTCTATTTTACTAGGTATTAGGATAGCTACACCAGCTTGTTTATCAGGTCCATTTGATTGCAATTTTTCTCAACCCTTTACTCTGGAGTGATATTTATCTTTGAGGTTTAGGTGTGTTTCTTTTATGCAGCCGAAGGATGGATTCAGTATTAATATCTAATATGTTAGCCTGTGTCTTTTTATAGATGAGTGGAATCCATTTATATTAAAAGATAATAACGACCAGTGGTTGCCATTTCCTGTTATGTTAGTTTTCATTTTTGGTGATGTTACTGTGCACATTTTCCCCTTCTTTGTAATTTGCTGCTCTGAGATCATCTGTGTTTTTATTGACTTAGATAACGTCCTTGGGTTGTAGTTTTCCTTCTAGTACTTTGTATAGGGCTGTATTGTGGCTAGGTATGTGTTAATTCTGGTTCTGTCATGGAATATCTTGTTTTGTCTGTCTATGGTGAGTAAAAGTTTTTCTGGGTGTAGTAGTCTGGTGCTGTGGGACAATGATTTTACCATGTAAACATTTGTTTCTTGTACTTGTTTAATAAAAGGCTGTTTGGCCAGTACCCAGTCAGGAAGTATAGGCAGGGCAACCATGGAGAAAGTAGAGGTGGGGCAATGACAACAGGAGAAAATGGGTAAGAGGATTCTGCAGTCTGCAGTTGTGACCCCGATGCAGAGAAAGATGTGACTGACTCACCAAATAAGGTACCGAGCCACGTAGTTAATATAGATAAGAATAATAGGTTAATATAAGTTATAAGAGTTAATAAGAAGTCTGAGCTACTAGGACAATCAGTTTCTAATTAATGTAGACTTCTGTGTGTTTCTTTGGGACTTAATGACTGTGGTTACTGGGCAGGACAGAAAACCTCAGTCAACAGTCTGGGTTGGCATCCATGGTCTCTTAATGTGTGCATAAAGCTTGACAGCACTTTCTGGCTTTCATTGTTTCCATTGAGAAATCAGGTGTAATTCTGGAAGGTCTTCCTTAATATGTTACTTGGCCTTTTCCCTTTGTAGCTCTTAATATTCTTTCTTTGTCCTGTATGTTTAGTGTTTTGATTATTATGTGGTGAGGGAACTTTTTTTCTGGTTCAGTCTATTTGGTATTCTGTAAGCTTCTTCTATCTTTATATGCACATCTTTCTTTACAATGGGAATGTTTTCTTCTATGATTTTGTTGAGTATATATTCTGTGCTTTTGAGTTGGATCTTCTCCTTCTATTCCTATTATTCTTAGGTTTGGTGTTTTCATAAGGTGCCATATTTCGTGAATATTTTGTGTTAAGCTTTTGTTAGATTTAATGTTTTCTTTGACCAATGAGTTTATTTCCTCTATTGTGTCTTCAAAGCTTGAGATTCTCTCTTTCATCTCTTTTATTCTGCTGTTTATGCTTGTACTTGTGGGTCCTGATCATTTTCCCATATTTTCCATTTCCAGAATTCCCTCATTTTGTGTTTTTTTTATTGTCTCTCTTTCAATTTTTAAGTCTTGAATCATTTCTTTAACTTGTTTGTTTGCTTTTTCTTGGTTTTCTTTAGGGTATTTGTTGATTTCTTTCATTTTTTTCTTTGTCTATTCCTCCATTTCTTTTAGAGAATTTTTCATTTACTATTTAAGTGTTTCAACAGTCTCTTGAAGTTATTGTTAAGATGTGTTCTGCTTCATCTGTATTAGGGTTTTCAAGTTCTGCTGTTTTAGTGCCACTTGTTTTTATTGGTGTTGCATTGCTCTTCGTGGTGTTGAGTTTGTTCTTATCTTTTCTACTCATCTTTCCCTTTCATTGGTGTAGTTGGGGTCACATTTCTAGTCATGCCAGAGGTCATTCTGTATTACCAGAGGCCACTCAGTGCTCCTGGAGTTTGCTCTGCAATCCCAGAGGTCATCTAGGACTTCTCCCATAGAGGTGGTTGGCTCATGCCTTCTCTTTTGGAGGTCACTGGCTCAGTCCTACTCGAGTGGTGATCGCTGACTTGGGTCTGCTCTGTCCGATGTCACTTGCCTAGGTTTGTCATTTGCACATCCCTGCTCTGGCTGAAGTCACTGTCTTGGGCCTGCTTCTGTGGGTTACCCTGTATTGGACCTGCTTCAGCAGAGGTTACTGGCTCAGACCGGCTCCAACAGAAGTGGCTTACTCGGGCCTGGTCCCATGGAGGTCTACATGTGATTTTTATAACAAAAGAAATCATAGATATAATGAGTATTTTTCAGTTATTGATAATAAATGTGAAAATTCTATTACATAGTTAATGGTTACATGTGACACATTAAATCTGAGTCTTTGAAATAGCAACATAGTAATTCTGTATCAATAGATTTCTAATTTATTAATATTTTATATCTATATTACTATAAAACTT
Source organism: Microtus ochrogaster (assembly GCF_000317375.1). Taxonomy (NCBI): domain Eukaryota; kingdom Metazoa; phylum Chordata; class Mammalia; order Rodentia; family Cricetidae; genus Microtus; species Microtus ochrogaster. The sequence continues at coordinate 803,775 of NW_004949169.1, read as the reverse complement.
GTTTATTTTGTAAACATTTGCATTTTATTTCATTCTTTAAATTTAAAATGCTTAACATAGAATATAATATTACATCAGAAACAAAATAGTGCATATTCACTTAAATATAATTTAGAGAATTTCATTTGATGAAATTTTAAAAATTTTCTTCCATATTTTCAGCAAATTTCTTATTTCTGGCTTGGCTAACTATGGCAAAATCCATATGAGCTGAATTTAGCCCTGCCTCTTTTTAATTATGTATATAATTATGGTTAAAAATATAGTCATGTCTTTTCATTCATGTCACCTGTGGTTTCTTTCATGTCAGCATAGTAATATGATAGAATAGTGTGACAGAGAACACATGATTTTTAAGGTTGGTAATTACTACTGGATCTTTATACACTAAATGTAGGTAAATTCTTTTTTTTCCAATTTTAATACTATCTTCACATCTTCATTTTTTTCTTTTTTATTGATATTATGCTGTTTATATTTTTTTCTTTTCTTTTTTATTTTT
>NW_004949169.1:796495-802582 GCF_000317375.1 Microtus ochrogaster | reverse complement strand
CATCAGGTGATGAAAGGAGACAGAGACAGAGACCCATATTGGAGCACCGGACAGAAATCTCAAGGTCCAAATCAGGAGCAGAAGGAAAGAGAGCACTAGCAAGGAACTCAGGACTGCGAGGGGTGCACCCACACACTGAGACAATGGGGAAGTTCTATCGGGTAAATTCTCTCTATATAAACCTCCCTTGAATATTTCAATTTTGAATCATAGTATATTAAGATAATTCATGGTGATAATTTACTAGAAGTGAATTCATCAAAGCCATTGCCTCTACATTCTCCTTCTTAATATTCCAGATGATGTAGTACCTTTATCAACACTCAAGATGAATAGGCTCAAGCTATTTAAAGTACCAAAATAATGGGGAAAAGGATGTCTTGTTTTGATGCACATTACTACTCTATTCTTGCAGAGATGGCAATTTTCTACTAGTCTTTTAAGATATAGTTGTTTATATTCCTTCATGAACTACCCATGTCTGTAACCTTTCTGCCTGTAACTAACTTCTTGCCAGATTTTCCAAATTTCTGGCTGCAGTCTTACCCAATGTGTCTCTAGAAAGTTTGTTCAAATCATAGTTGTAATAGCAAATGATCTTTAATCCCAGTACTTAGGAAGCAGAGGCAGGTGGATATCTGTGAGTTCAAGGTCAGTCTCATCTACAAGAGCTACTTCCAGGACAGGCTCTAAAGCCACAGCAAAACCTTGTCTTGGAAAATATATCAAATGACCTGGAGGAATTATCTCTCTTTATAGCTGAATGCACTTGTACAAATCTATAATACAGCATTCTGGAACTTGAGGCAGGAGGATTAAGAAATTTAAGCAAGACTGGAATATATATTAAATACCAACCTGATTGTGTATATATTTTGATGAATAAAGGTTATCATACTAAATACTAACAAAGAATTAGAGGCAATGTATAAACTAAGTGTGCCTTATTTTCTAAAACAACTAACATCTATAAAATTCAAGCATTCAAAGTGTCAATGGCTTAGGGATTTATTGCTGTGAAGAGACACCATGACCATGGTCTTATAAAGAAAAAAATATTTACTTGCAGACAGCTTTCAGTTTCAGAGGTTTAATCCATTATTGTTATGGTTGGGAGTGTGGCATCATGAAAGCAGATGTAATGCTAAACAACAGGCTGAGAAATCTAAATTTTGATACACAGGCAGCAGGAAGTATAAGTCACAGCAGACCTGGCTTGAGCATTTGAGAAAGCAAAGCTTGACCACTAGTGCTGCACTTCTTCCAACAAAACTACCTATTCCAAAAAAGCTACATCTTCTTGTGCTACCACTCCTTATTAGCCTATGAGGGCCATTTTTATTCAAACCACCCACATTCCACACTTTGACCCCCATATGATTTTAGTTTTATAATGCAAAATACATTTAGCCTAACTTCAAAAGTTATTATTGTCTATAACTGTCTCAGACTTGTTTGATGTTCCAAAGTCTCTTCTGAGATTCTTGGTAATATCTCTCTCTCTCTCTCTCTCTCTCTCTCTCTCTCTTTATTGAGAAAAGGAAAAAAAAAGTATCTACCTCATCCCAGCCTCCCATTTCCCTCCCCCTCCTCCCATTCTTCTCCCCCTCCCCCAAACTCCTCTCCTCCTGCCTCTCCAGTCCAAAGAGCAGTCAGGGTTCCCTGCCCTGTGGAAAGTCCAAGGTCCGCCCCCCTCCGTCCATGTCTAGGAAGGTGAACATCCAAACTGGCTAGGTTCCCACAAAGCCAGAACATGAAGTAGGATCAAAACCCAGTGCCATTGTCCTTGGCTTCTCATCAGCCCTCATTGTTCGCCATGTTCAGAGAGTCCGGTTTTATCCCATGCTTTTTCAGTCACAGTCCAGCTGGCCTTGGTGAGCTCCCAATAGATCAGCCGCACTGTCTCAGTGGGTGGGTGCACCCCTCGTGGTCTTGACTTCCTTGCTCATCTTCTCCCTCCTTCTGCTCCTCATTGGGACCTTGGGAGCTCAGTGCAGTGCTCCAGTGTGGGTCTCTGTCTCTATCTCCATCCATCACCAGATGAAGGTTCTATGGTGATATGCAAGATATTCATCAGTATTGCTATAGGATAGGGTCATTTCAGGTTCCCTATCCTCAGCTGCCCAAGGGACTAACTAGAGACATCACCTTGGGCTTCTGGGAGCCACTCTAGGTTCAAGTCTCTTGCCAACCCTAAGGTGGCTCCCTTAACTAAGAGTTGTGCTTCCGTGCTCCCCTATCCAACCTTCCTTTATCCCAATCCTCCTGTTTCCCCAAGTTACCCCCATCCTCCCCTTCTTACTTTTCTCTCCCCATCTCTTCTTACCCCCATCCCACCCCACCCCCAGGATTCCAATTTTCTACCGGGCAATTTTGTCTACTTCCCATAGCCAAGAGGATAACTATGTTTTTCCTTGGGTTCACCTTCTTATTTAGCTTCTTTAGGTTCACCAATTGTAGTCTCCGTGACTCTTATTTATGGCTAGAATCTTGGTAATCTCTTAATAGTAATTCCTATAGAATAAAAATCAAAAAGCAGATCATGTACTTCTAATGTATAATGGCACAGGATAAACATTACCATTCCAAATGAGAGAAAAGTGAGCATAGTGAGGAAATACTTAACCAACAAAGCAAGACCAAACACATGCTGAACATACTACAAAGCTTCATATCCATGTCTGATGTCAAAATGATCCTTATAGGTCCTTTTTATTACTGTTCATTTACTGCAACATATTCCTTTTTCTTGGGCTAGTTTCGATCCCTGTTAGGAGCTTTGCTCAGCAGGCATCCCACAGCACTGGTATCTCACCATTTTAGGGTCTCAAAGGCAATGCAGTCTGCAATGTCGTAGCTTCCCACAATAGCCTCTCTAGGCCTTCAAACAAAGACACCCCTGCGGTATGCCTGGCAAGAATGGCTTTTCTTACATGTGGAGGGAGATCTCTTTCTTCTGTCCTTCAGTCTAAAGGCAGAGCCATATGGCTCATGCTATGAAGTTCTGCTGCCTCCTGGTGCTGAAGAATTGTTCCTCATTTATTTGCATTTTTACCAGCTTTTTGTTTTCGGTGGATTCCATCATTACCTAAGCTTTGCTATCCTGTAACTTGCTCAGTAGTCCAGGCTGGACTCAACCTTAGAGGTCCTCCTGCCTCTGCCTCCAGAGTGCTGGGATTAATGTTGTACACCACCATACGTAGCCCCAAGCTTTTCTTTAATTTCTTTCCACAAGTTGGAATTTCATCTGGGTGGGATCTTGCACTGAGGTAACCACTCCATTCCATTTAACATGAGGTTTTTCTTTAATCTGTTTATCTACTTGATTATAGGACTTAGCTCTATTCACTTTCCCCATGCCCTTTTTTTCCTCAAATTGTACATTCTGCATTTTCTTCACTCAGTATGTTCTTTTTTAAATAAATTTGCATAGTCATAAACAATAGTAATCACATGACAGAATCAATTCTAAGTTGTTTTGAGATTTTTTTGCCAAAGTAATTAACATAAAACTCTTCAAATTTACCTTCAAGCAGACAATATGGACAAAGGAAAAAACAGCCACATTCTTTTTTAAGACATCACAAAAACAGTCTCTATGCCATATGCAAATATTCTTCTCTGAAATATATTGATTTAGCTCCTCCATCTGAGTAAAATCATGCCCAGTGTTACTGTCTTCTGTCTTCCTACTAGGATAGCCTATCAAGGCTCACTTAAAGCATTCAACTAGTTTACTAATCCAGACTTTCAAATTTCACATTCCTGCAAAGGAAAATATATTTGGATGTATCACAGCAATGCTCCAGTCTCTGATACCAACTTCTGGCATAGTTAGGGTTTTATTGGTATGATGAAACACCATGATCATGGCAAATCTTATAAAGAAAAACATATAATTGAACTGACTTATAGTTTTGAAAGTTTGTTCATTATAGCCATGATAGGAAGCATGACAGCATGCAGAAAGACATGGCGCTAAAGAAGGAGCTCAGAATTCTATGTTTTGATCCTCTAGCAGTAGGAAGTGAATGTCACAACTAGACTTAGACTGAGAATTTGAAACCTCAAATTCCACCACCTAGTGATGCACTTGTTCCACCAAAGCCATACCGTTTCCAATGATGCCAAATCTTCTAATAGTTCTAATCCTGTGAGTACATCGAGCCATTTTTATTCAAACCACAAATATAATTACTATACAAAGAATAATTCTCTACAAATTTATTATATACTCAGTTTATGATATTTTTCTAATTAGAATTCCAGAAAACTTGTTTATTTATGATTTGTCCAAATTGATTGGCACCTTCTAAAATTTGTACAGGCAGATAAGAGACGAACATTTGCCAAAATAATTCTGAAAAGACAAATTTGGAGGTCATCTGATCTTAAAATTTATTTTGAAATAACTTTGATCAAAGCAGTATGACACTGGAAGTAAAGAGATATAATATTCAACATGATTGTGGTAAATAGACTGTTTTCACATAGATCACTCACTGCACATGTAATTTCAAACAAATGTCTCCGTAGACCAAGAAAAGACTTTAAAAGACATTATACTGGAATAACTGGATCCATTTTGATAATATGTATTCATCCTTTTATTAGATAAGCAAAATTCCCAAAATACTATGTAGCTAATTTCTAGGCTAAATCATAAAGTCAAAAAATGCAATATTATTATATTTTTAATCCTAAATTCTTTTTTATTAATATATGATCTAGAAAAATATAAGTATTATAAATTTATATTGCTAGAGAGAGTGTATAAAAGTATAATTGTTCCCAGCAACAATATAAGAAGAAATGGAGCTATTGTAAACAGAATGTTGTGTTATTTAAATATAGTCACAGTAATGATAAATAACTTACACATACACAAATATGTACACATATGATAAGATTTATGAAACAGCTCTCACTTTTCTAAAGTAGAAATGTTCTTTATATTTATCTTTTATTTTTAAGCACTTTTCTGAGTTTTATTGTCAATTTTATTCTAGACAGGAAAGATTATCAATGTAGTCCTTAAAATTTATGTATAAAGATACAGATCTAATCTACTTTCTTATAAGTTTTTGAAATTACTTCTCCAGATGTGGGAAAGTACCAATATCTTGGAAAGCATTTTAGTCACTTAAATTAGCTTTTGAGCCTTACTGCCTCCACTTTAGCTGACTTTCCCATGTTAACATCTGCATGTCTTTGAAAACACTTCAGTGATGATGACTTAGATAAAATATGTTGACTTCCACTTTTAAAGTTGCACAGTTTGGGATTATGGATCTGCCTGGTTTCTGTGGATACGGAGATGGGCTGCAGCAGTCTTTGTCACTTGAGTAAAGTAACCTGAATAAATGGAGATAACTATATTATCAATTCAGTGAAGCTTAAAAATATTAAATTGAGAAGGTTTCAAATTCTCAGTCTAGCCGGGCGATGGTGGCGCACGCCTTTAATCCCGGCACTCGGGAGGCAGAGGCAGGCGGATCTCTGTGAGCTCGAGACCAGCCTGGTCTACAGAGCTAATTCCAGGACAGGCTCCAAAGCCACAGAGAAACCCTGTCTCGAAAAAAACCAAAAAAAAATTCTCAGTCTAAGTCTAGTTGTGACATTCACTTCCTACTGCCAGAGGATCAAAACATAAAATTCTGAGCTCCTTCTTTAGCACCATGTCTTTCTGCATGCTGTCATGCTTCCTATCATGGCTTCTTGATTGGAGAAGTGAGCCTGTTTCTACTTCTCTATGTCAGCCCTGAGACCTGTTTGGTTTGAACTTGTACAGGCCCTACATATGCTGCCATAGTTTCGCAAGCTTAAGCAATCAGTCCAGTGGTGTCTCCAAGACACTATTCCCTGAAGTCTCTCACCTCTGACTCTTAAAATTTTTATACCTCTTCTTTCACATAGCACCCAGCAAACACTGAGAGGTTTTTTTTTTTTTTCCATTTGGACAATTTATTGTACTAAATGGAGCAACATCCCTAGCCTATCAGAATTTTTTTTAAATTTATTTATTTATTAAGGATTTCTGCCTCCTCCCTGCCACCGCCTCCCATTTCCCTCCCCCTCCCCCGATCA
>NW_004949169.1:781910-794256 GCF_000317375.1 Microtus ochrogaster | reverse complement strand
TTTAATGGGATGGCTTTGAGTTTTTCTCTGTTTAATTTGATGTTAGGTGTCGGCTTGCTGTAAATAGCTTTTATTATATTTAGGTATAACTCTTGTATCCCTAATCTCTCCAAGACCTTTATCATAAAGGGGTGTTTAATTTTTTTGAATGCTTTTTCAGCATCTAATGAAATGATCATATGTTTTTTTTTTCTTTCAGTTTATTTATATGGTGGATTACACTGAGAGTTTTGATGAAGACATTTAATTTAGGACTAGATGTTCTAGGCACAGTTTTTCAGTTATAGGTCTCGATGTTATTTCCTGTCTACTACAAAAAAAAAAACTTCTTTAACGATGGCTGAGTGAGGCACTGATTTATCAGTATAGTAGACTGTTGTTAGGAGACCTTTTATGGTTATTTTCCTTTAGCAGAACAATGCTATTTGGTTTCCTCCTAAGCCTATGGCCTATTTAGTTTCAGGTTCTTGGATGCCCAAGCAATGTCTAGAATGGGTTCCATCTCATGAAGTGGGCCTTAAGTATCAACAGAAAGAGGTTGATGTTTTCCCACAATATGACACTATTGGACCAACATATCGTAAAAGAAATTCACTATTGTATGTCCACAATAATTATAGATGTGTTTGTGGTTAATTTTTCCCCCTGGTAGCATGAAGGGTACCTTTCAGTCCCATGAACACTAGTGAATCTGGGTAAACGCTAACGTTAGGCACCAGCTCAATTTCTACTTGTTAAGTGAGAAATGTTTTTGTAAACAGTAGGGTTTTACCATTAGTTAGTGTGGAGAAAACAATGCCCTTTAGCAACAGCCTGAGGTATTTGGGGACTTTCAGAGATTCCCTTTGTGGACAGAATATTTCACACTATAGTTACATATAAGATAGAGACAGCTCAACATACCAAATATACAGCTCTAGAATGCATAGATAAAGCTGTAAACTAAAGTGAACATTGATAAAATCGCAACTAAAGCAGTTTTTCTCAGCTGCAATTTCTAAAACAATCTTTAGGTGATGTTGATTACTTTATAAAGTCATGCCACATGTAAAATTTGTAAATTTGGAATTTCTTCACTAAGTAAATAATTAGAAAAAAATTTCATTTTACTCTCAATGTGTCTTTTATTTTTATCTTTTGATTAGTGTTTTCCTTATTTTTTTATTTTATGTACCAGCCTTAGCTCCTGCTACCTACCATTCTGTGAGCCCTCATCTCCCTGCAAATCAATGCTATTCATTTCGAAAATGGGTTACGACCTCCCTAATGGAGTTGACAAAATCTGGCATACCGAGTTGAGGCACGGCCAAGTCCCTTCCCCCTGTATCAAGGCTGAGCATGGTATCTCACCATTGGAAATGGGCTCCAAAAAGCCAGGACTTGGACTTGGAATAAATCCTGGTCCCAATGCCAGAGGACCACCAACAGATCAGGTCATTATGTTTACCCACATTCAGAGGGTTTAATTTGGTACCATGCGTGTTGCCCAGCTGTCAGTCCAGAATCTGTGAGCTCCCACGAGATTGAGTCAGCTGTCTCTGTGGTTTTCCGAATCATGACTTTGATCTCCCTTGCTCACATGATCCGTTTTCCCTCTCTCCACCTGAACTACCAGAGATCAGCCCAGTGCTCAGCCGTGGATCACTGCATCGGCTTCTCTCAGTTAGTCTACATAGGTTCTATGATGACAATTAGGGTAGTTACTAATCTGATTATATGGGAAGGCCAATTCACACACCTTCTCCAATATTGCTAAGAGTTTTAACTGGTATAATCCTTGTGAATTCCTGAGAACTTCCCTAGAACAAGGTTTCTCCCTCACGACATAATGGCTCCCTTCATCAAGACATCTCTTTCATTGCTCTCCCTCTCAGTCCCTCTTCCAACTCAGCTATTTTGAGCCTTTATGCTCCCATCCTCAATCCCTTCCTTCTATACCTCATCCCTAAATTGGGAGGAGGTCTTAACTATCTTCCTTTCTTAGGGCCATTCGTTTGTCACTCTTAGGGTCCTCTTTTTTCCTCCTAGCTTCTGTAGAGTTGTGGAATGTTCCCTGGTTATACATTGTTTTATGTCTAATATCCACTTATGAATGAGTGCATACTATGTTTGTCTTTTCTGGGTCTGGGTTACCTCACTCAGGATGTTTTTTGCTAGTCCTATCTATTTGCCTGGCAATTTCATGATGCTGTTTTTTTTCCCATGGAGTATTAAGCTATTTTGTAAATGTACCACTTGTTTTATCCATTTTTTTTCAGTTGAAGGACATCTAATTTGTTTCCAGGTTCTGCCATTACAAATAGCGTTGCTTTGAACATAGCTGATGAAATGTCCTTTTGGTATGTTTGTACATCTTTTGGGTAAATGCCCAAGAATGGTATTGATGGATCTTGAGGTATATGGACTATCAGTTTTATGAGAAATTATCATACTGATTTCCAGAGGGCTTGTACCAGTTTGCACTCCCACCAGCAGTGAAGGAGTGTTCCCCTTACTCTGCATCCTCTCCAACATGAGCACTAATCCAAGTTTTTGATTGTAGCTATTCTGACAATTGTAAGATGGTATCTCAGAGTCATTTTGATTTGCATTTCTATGATGGCTAAAGATGTTGAACATTTCCTTAAATGCCTTTGGCCATTTGAAAGTCTTCTGTTGAGAATTCTCTGTTTATATATGTGTCCCATTTTTAATTGGGTTATTTGATATTTTCATGTCCAGTTTCTAGGGTTTCTTTTATATTTTGGAGATCAGCCCTTTGTCAGATATGGGATTGGTTAAGACCCTTCTTTTATTCTTAGACTGACATTTTGGCTTATAGACCATGTTCTTTGCATTACAGAAGCTTCTCAGTTTCAGTAGGTCCCATTTATAAACTGTTGATCTCAGTGTCTGTGCTATTGGTGTTATATTTAGAAAGTAGTCTCCTGTGCCAATGTGTTCAAGGCTACTTCCCACTTTCTCTTCTACGACGTTCAGTGTAACTGAATTTATGTTGAGGCCTTTGATGCATTTGAACTTGAGTTTTGTGCATGGAGATAGATATGAATATATTTGCATTCTTCCGTTTGTCAACTTTCACTTATGCCAGCAGCATTTGTTGAAGATGCTTTCTTTTTCCCATTGTACAATCTTAGCTTTTTGTCAAAAGTCAGGTCATCATAGGTTTGCTGATTAATGTCAGGGTCTTAAATTTGATTCCATTGATACATGTGTCTGTTTCTATTCCAGTAAAAAGCTGTTTTATAACTATAACTCTATAGTGGAGTTTAAAGTCAGGGATTATTGTAAGAGGAACGGCGGACAGTGTCCCGCCACCCAGCTAGCTTTACACTCGAAATAATTACACGGAAACTGTATTCTTTTAAATACTGCTTGGCCCATTAGTTTTAACCTCTTATTGGCTAGCTCTTACATATTGATCTAACCCATTTTTAATATTCTGTGTAGCAACACGAGCTGGCTTACCAGGAAAGATCTTAACCTGTGTCTGTCTGGAGTGGGAGAATCATGGTGACTGCCTGACTCGGCTTCTTTCTCCCAGCATTCTGTTCTGCCTACTCCACCCACCTAAGGGCTGGCCTATCAAATGGGCCAATGCAGTTTCTTTATTAACCAATGAAAGTAACTCCTCCATCAAGGGATGGTGATGCCTCTGGTTGTTCCTTTATTGTACAGGATTGTTTTGGCTATCCTGGGTTTTTCGTTTTTCCATATGAAGTTGAGTATCACTTTTTCCAGGTCTGTGAAGAATTGGGGTGGGATTTTGATTAGGATTGCATTTAATCTGTAGATTGCTTTTGGTAGGATTGCTATTTTTACTGTTGATCCTACCTAGCCAAGCACATTGAAGATATTTAATTTTCTGATATCTTCTTCAATTTCTTTTCTCCAGAGTTCTAAATGTCTTGTCATGCAGGTCATTCCCTTGTTTGGTTAGAGCTACCTCAAGATATTTTGTGGTATTTGTGGCCATTGTAAAGGGTGATGTTTCTCTGATTTCCTACTCAGCCTGATAGTCATTTGTATATAAGAGGACACCTGATTTTTTTTTTTAGTTAATCTTGTATTCTGCCACATTATTACAGGTGTTTATCTGGAGTTCCCTGTTAAAATTTTGGGCTCACTTATGTATACTATCATATAATCTGCAAATAATAGAAGTTTGACTTCTTCCCTTCCAATTTGTATTCCCCTGATCTCCTTTTGTTTTCTTATTGCTCGAATTAGAAATTCAAATACTATATTGATTAGCTTTGGAGAGAGTGGACAGCCTTGTCTTCTTCCTGATTTTAGTTGAATCGCTTTGAGTTTCTCTCCATTTAGCTTGACGTTGGCTGTTGGCTTGCTGTATATTGCTTTTATTATGTTTAGGTATGTTCCTTGTATACCTGATCACTCCAAGATCTTTATCATGATGGGGTGTTGGATTTTGTCAAAGGTGCTTTCAGCATCTAATGAGATGATCATATGAGTTTTATCTTTAAGTTTACTTATATTAGTATTCTAAATAACCCCTATATCCTTAGGATGATGCCTACTTGATCCTCATGAATTTCTTTTTGATGTATTCTTGGATTCTGTTTGCCAGTATTTTATTGAGTATGTTTGTGTCAATGTTCATCAGGGATGTTTGTCTGTAATTCTCTTTCTTAATGGTGTATTTGTGTGATGTGTGTATTAGAGTAGCTATAGTGTCATGAAAAGAGTTTGGCAATGTTCCTTCTATTTTTATTTTGTTGAAAATTTTGAGGAGCATTCATGTTATATCTTATTTGAAATTCTGGTAGAATTCTGGACAGAAACCATCTGGTCCTGTTTTTTTTGTGTGTTTGTGGGGGGAAGACTTTTGATCACTAATTCAATTTTCTTAGGAATTATAGGTCTATTTAAATTACTTATATGGTCTTGATTTAATTTTGGCATATGGTACCCATCCTGAGAATTATCTTTTTTTAATAGATTTTCCAATTTTGTGGAATACAGGTTTTCAAAGTATGACCTAATAATGCCCTGGATTTCCTCAGTGTCTGCTCTTATGTCTGCCTTTTTATCTTTTATAATTTGTATGTTATCTCTGCCACTTTACTGGTTTTGGTAAGGATTTTCTATCTTGTTTATTTTCTTATAGAACCCAATCTTTATATTGGTTGGTTCTTTGTACCTTTCTCTTTGTTTCTATTTCATTGATTTCAGTCTTCAGTTTGATTATTTCCTCTTGTCTACTCTTGGAAGAGTTTGCTTTTTTTGTTCTAGAGCTTTCAGGTGTGCTGTTAAGTTGCTGAAATGATGTAGGAGTACCCTCTTTATGCTGTGATTACAATTAATGAAAAAAGAAACTACCTTGGCCTGTTGATAGGGCAGAGCATAGGTAGGCAGGAAAGATGGAACTGAATGCTGGGAGAAGGAAAGTGGAGAGAGGGATGGCATGGATTCAACACCAGAGATAGACTACTGAAACTTTGTTGGTAGGCCATGACCTCGTTGTAATGCACAAAATAATAGAAATGAGTTAAATTATTATGTAAAAGTTAATCAATAAGAAATTAGAGCTAATGGATCAAGCAGTGATTTAATTAATATAGTTTCTAAGCGGTTATTTTGGTTCTGGTTGGCTGGGACAAACAAGTGGTTCCCCTGAAACAAATTGGTACCCATGTATCCAGCTAAATATACTTAAAACCTAAGAGAATTTGAAAAGGAATTTTTGAAACAAAAATACAGAATTTAACACAGCTTTTTGCTCTTCACTGGTGGTGTGCCAGAGCTCCTTTAAGAGAGATTTTCCTGATTAAGCCATAGCAAAAAAAAAAAAAAAAGAGCTGTGTGGTTATAAAACACAGCTTTCTGGGCTTCCTGGGCCATGCTGTCAGCATGTACTCCATCTATAGATCATTTCAATGGTATTTGTGGGGCTGAGTATTTGTGTACCCACTCGGGGTTGGGAAGAAAGTAGCTGAGACCATGCCCACAGCTCATCACAGTGTTGGATAAATGTACATAGGCTTAGGAGAGAGGCAAAAAAAGCGTATAGAGTGTCATAAAGTAAAATTAATGCTTAAAAATGGGGTAAGGTGTTTAAAGAGACAGAGTACAGAAGTAATAGAGTAAAAAATAAACAAGCCAAGTAAAGGTGGAAAATTCACGGAGAAGTCTGGATTATGTATATTACTCTGTTTTCTTTAAGTTTTTGGACTGTGAAGGAGCTAAGTTCAGAGAGACATTTCATTGTATGGGCTGCTAAACTAAACCAGCATATGTATTATAAAGGCATCTTGACTTCAAAATTTGAGTCTAAGGATATGTTGCTTTGGAAATGGGGTGCTGCTTTTGTCTCCACAGAAGATGAGAACCTGTGTGTTGCTTCCAAATCAATTTGGTGTGATAGACTAAGACCCCCTTAAAGATTGCCACGAACACCCACCAAAAATTACTTTGCCCAATTGCTGACTAAGATGAACCTAGTACACAGGATACACCATAAAAGACCTGATTAACAATGACCCCAAACAGCAGGAAGCAGTCTGGACAGAACTATGCCCACATTCCTAAATATTGTCCGTAATTGTTTGTTTACATTTAAAGGGGGATATGCTATCAAGATGAATAATTTTCTTTGGTATAGATATTGGTTTATTGATACAAATTTAAGGTAAATTTTGTTATACTGTATATGTATATTTAAAAAATATAATGTATAAGAAATATATGTTAATAGATAGTCATCCGTTATAGTCAAGATTGTAGTCGTTTTAATTATGGTTTCTAGATTTATAGAGATATATTTCCATTTGATAGATATTCTTTATATCTTTTAGAGACCTTCAGAATATGGCATTTAAAAAGTTTTAATAACTTAGGACTTTTCATGATAATGAGACATATATGATCCTAGCAGCACCAATTAGTTCAAGAGGAAGATGGGCATCGAAGAGGCTCCTTATGGAGTTTGTTAGATTAACTGGACATGCATGATCCACAGAGGAATGACTGCTGAACTTGCCTAAAGGTGAGACAATCTTTTGGGGTTCCTGTTTCATGAAAGAGTCTGTGAGATATCCTGTAGGATACAGAAGAAAGTGACTGGCAAAGTACCAATATAGACAAACCTGCCTTTGAAATTTCCTGCTTCATGGAAAAGTCTATTGGATACTAGGGGCCTGTAGGCTGAAGATGAATACCCCAATGGTATAGAAGAACTTTGGTGACTGTCCAGGCAATGAGATGTCTCTGTCAATTCTAGGGTTTTGGAAGTTGCTTACAATGTACTTCCTGTTTACTTAGGTAATATAATATCCTTCTGGAGTGTTTGATGGGGTTGAAGTAATTATATTTGTGGTTATAGTTTTTCTTAGTTATGATAAAAAATAAAGTAGATATAAATATTGTAACTGTAATTCTTGTTTGTTACCTGTTTTGTTATGTAATTTTACTATGTTAAAGTTAAAAACTTCCTTTTTTCATTTAAACAGAAAAGGGGAGGTGAAGTGGGAGTCCCCTCTGTGTACTGTGATTACCATTAATGAATAAAGAAACTGCCTTTGCCTGTTGACAGGGTAGAACTTAGGTAGACGGGAAAGATGGAACTGAGCACTGGGAGAAGGAAGAGGGATGCTATGGATCTATTGCCAGATATAGACTGCTGAAACTTTGCTGGTAGGCCACAACCTCATGGTAATGCACAGAATAATAAATGTGGGTTAAATTAATATGAAAGAGTAGCCAATAAGAAGCTAGAGCTAATGGGCCAAGCAGTGACTTAATTAATACAGTTTCTGAGTCATATTTTGGTTCTGGGCAGCTGGGATGAACAAGCAGCCCCCTCTCCAACACTGGTATGAGCTTTTTCTACATTCTTCATGTAGGCATTTATTGCTATGAATTTTACTCTTAGCACTTTTTTCATAGTATCCCTTGATTTGGGGTATGTTGTGCTTTAATTCTCACTGAATTCTAAAAAGGCTTTAATTTCTTTCTTTTATTCTTCCTTGTCTCAGTATTTATCCATTTTAGTATTATTCAATTTCCATCAATTTGTAGGCTTTCTGCAATTAGTGTTTCTGTTGAATTCTAACTTTAAACCATGATGACATGATAAGATACAGGGGATTATTACAGTTATTTTGTATCTGATGAGGTTTGTTTTGTTACTGAATATATGGTCAATTTTAGAGACGTTAAATGAAGTGCTAAAAGAAGGTATATTCTTTTGTGTTTGGGTAAAGTCTTCTATAAATGTTTTTTTAAGTATGTTTAATTCATAACATCTTTTAGTTCCCTTAATTCTCTGTCTGGTAGACCTTTCTATTGTTGAGACTGGGCTGTTGACATCGATCAGTTTTAGTGTCTGGTGATTGATGTGTGATTTAAGCTTTAGTAAAGTTTCTTTTACAAATGTATGTAACCTTGCATTTGGGACAGAAATGTTCAGAATATGTCATCTTGATGGATTTTTCCTGTTATGCATATAAAATATCCTTCTCCATCTCTTTTGATTAATTATAGTTTGATGACTATTTTGTTAAATATTAGCATAGCTACACAAGCTTTTTATTTTGTCCATTTGACTGGAAACTTTTCTCAACCCTTTACTCTGAGGTAATGTCTACTTTTGAGTTTTAGCTGTATGACTTCTATTCTTCTGCAGGATGGTGCCTGTTTTTTTTTTCTTTTTTTTTTTTTTACCCATTCTGTTATCCAGTGTCTTTTTAGAGGTGAGTTGAGTCCGTTGATATCAAGAGATATTAATGACCAGTGATTGTTAATACCTGTTATTTTTGGTTTTGTTGTTGTTGTTGGTAGTGGTTGTGTGTTTCCTTTCTTTGGGATTTGCTGGTATGAGTTTATTCGTTGCCTGTATTTTTGTGGTTGCAGCTAACTTCCTTACGTTGGAATATTTCTTCTAGGACTTCATGTAGGGCTGTATTTGTGGATAAGTGTCATTTAAACATGATTTGGACATAGAATAAATTATTTTTTTTTCCTACTATAGTGATTGAAATGTTTTCTGGGTATTGAAGTCTAGGCTGGCATCCATGATCTATTTATTAGTGTTGGCCCTTTTCCTTTGTACTCTTAATATTCTTTCTTTATTTTGAATGTTTTGTGTTTGATTTTTATCTGACAAGGGGACCTTTTAAATTTTTGGTCTAGTCTATTTGGTGTTATATACGCTTCATTTGCCTTCATAGACATATCATTCTTTTTGTTAGGAAAGTTTTCTTTTATGATTTTATTGAATAGATTTTCTGTGCCTTTCAGCTGGAATTATACTTCTATTTCTATTATGTTGGGACTTGGTCTTCTCACGGTGTCCCCAATTTTGTAGATGTTTTGTAATAAGAATTTCTGGATTTAACATTTTCTTTGACTGATAAATCTACTTCCTTTATTGTATCTTCATTACCTGAGATTCTCTCTTCCATCACTTGCATTCTGTTGGTTCTGCTTCATCTGTGTTGGGATGTTCAGGTCTTGGAGTGGTAGAACCATGAGTGTTGTTTTTGTTGCTTTCCATATTGCTCTTTATCTTGTTGAATTATTCTTATGCTTCTGTCTACACATCTCTTCCTCCAGTTGTTGCAGTTGGGGCCTATGTCTCTGATGGTTCTTCTTGCAGGTACACCTGGGGCCTCTGGCTGAGGTGATTCCTGATGTGGTGGGTAATGGTCGGGGGATGCTGCTCCCAGTTCACTGGGACTTCTGCAGACAGGGGTGAGACCCAGGATGTGCCCTTGGTGGCTAGGGTTTAAAGGGCAGGGCTGTCCAAATGGAAACTCAGACACTCATTTCCTTCTTCCAGTGTAGGTGAGGCCTGTTGGTCTGATGGTTGCTGGTCCAGTGGGGGATGGGTGAGTGGCAGGTAGGATGTTTTTGTCTGGTCACTGGGGCTACAGTTGATGGGGGTCAGGCAGGGGATGTTCTGGGGTTGGAGTAGGTGTGAGTGAGGCACATAATGTTTCCATTTGGTTAAGGCTTAGAATCCAGGGCTGTCTAGCTGGAAACTCAGACACTCACCTCTTCCTCAAGGTATAAGCAGAACCTGTGTCTCCAGTGATTTTTGATGTGGCATGGCTTACTCTCAATTTGAAATTGACTTTTGGAGGTTGCATTATTTAATATTCAAGTGGCCTTTTTATCTAGATTTTATAGGAAATAATTTAATATTTTTCATATATTAAATCAGATTTGTCTCATTGCTACACAGAAGATACCCAAATCAGGTAACTGATATGATATGATCTCCAACTCTTGCTCCTCTTGCCTCAGCTTTCTGAGGATTATAGGCATATGATATTAGGCCCAACTAAACAGAGTCTGTATTTTTAATATAAAACTTTTAACTCTAGTTTTTATGAATATTAACCAAGAACTCTGTCATTTACCTATACCTTCCATCCTTCTAATTTCAGTGAAGCATTTCAAATACATCAATGAAAACTGACTGACACAAAGCTACAGATTTTTTGTAAGATCTGATCAGGAAGATTCATACATACTTGCTAGTTTTTATATTGTTCTAAAGTGCTAAAACACTACCATATGAGAAAAAATAATCACTAATCTTACTAATGTGTGAATCCTGTAAGATGTAATAAGAACTACCCTGATAAGACATGCCCATTGGAGCAACACTGGAATGAATATTAAGGGTGTAACCAACAACTCTTAGATTGAATTTAAGGTCTACGACATAAGATAAAACCCATATCCAATACTGTTATTGGTTCAAGAAACTATGGATATATAGACCATAGACCCTATAGAATAAATTACTATTTTTATTCTACTAGATAATCATAGTATTAAGTCAAATCCTGACATATCATTATACCTATGGATTAAGGCATCTCTGAATTCTCACCAGGGAAGCTTCAGTTATCAATAGACAGTGAACAATACAGATATCCACAGGTGGTCAAGTTATAGAGATTAATATAGTATAAAATGTCCATCTATGAATGGAACATACATATGCAACCCTCCCCTTTTCTATCCAAAGACTTAATGACCATTGTTAAAGATGTGGCAAAAGACTGTAAGAGTCAGAAGCAGCTGCTGGTTTGAAATAAAAGTTAAGTTTTTTCTAAAAGTTTAAATTTTGACAGATCTACCATACTCCAGAAAATTTGGGCAGTGAAAATTTGTTTTAATGGAAAAAATAAACACAAATTTGGGTTGGAAGGAAAGGGACAGAAGATGGATCTGCAGAGTTTGGGGAGGCAGGGTGAATATGATCTCTCAGTCTCAGTCACATTCTGAGATTCCTGGAGTCAGGGTCACCATTTTGGACTGAGGTTGAGTTAAAGCAAGTGGCTGGCTGCTTTGCCCTTCAGATCTTCTGCTTAAACCCCAGTATCAGTCACTGAGCTTTTATTAATAGTGCTTCATTTGGGTTGCCTTGCCCATTAACCATCTGTATTTTTTAAAAAAACGATAAAATTAAACACCAATGATTCAAGGTCTAGTCAAATTGTGCCTAGATTTTTATGACAACATATGACTTAAAAGAGAATATTATGTTTTGTCTATGATATTCCTATTCAGAGAGCATCTCTGAATAGCAATAGACAAGAACTATGTATGGTTTTGTCATTAAACCCATATATTATTTAAGGGGATGGAACTTAGTTTCAAATTGGCCAATGAAGTACTGAGCACTACTGAACAAGTGCTTTATTAATTTTCCTATAACAAAAAATATTTTTAAAAGGCCCTATGAAGAAAGATAATTTTTAACTGCCTGCTTTATCCCATGGTTCTGAGTTCCACTGGTAATCAGTGAATGAGAATAAGATATTTGCTAAGGTTGCATTACTATTTGCTTATCATTATTACTATTATTACTAGTAGTACTATTATTAGTAGTAGAAATAGTAGTAGAACCCTTGCAAAACCACTATAATTTTCCTTCCTAAACTAGAACTCACCTCTGGGTGATAATATCTCTGTAGGTGAAAGTATTATCTCCATTCATTTTATCTATAGAGTCAATGAAATTTCTTTAGTAATTAATTATAGAAATGATCCAAGAGACAGAGGGAAGGTCACATTCTTGTTATACATTACATCAAGTTTTGATATTGGCAAATATGGGGGAAATGTTGTCACTGCTGTTGACTCAGGGTTAAAATATAACTTAACAAGTCAAATTATTATATGTTTATCTCTGAAGAATTTATGTCTATAATTCTCTCTTAAGAGACTGAACGTAGAGTGGCTCCCAGGAGCCCAAGGCGATGTCCCCAGTTAGTTCCTTGGGTAGATGAGGATGGGGAAACTGAAACGACCCTATCCTACAGCAATACTGACGAATATCTTGCATATCACCATAGAACCTTCATCT
>NW_004949169.1:780750-781796 GCF_000317375.1 Microtus ochrogaster | reverse complement strand
GAAAAAGCATGGGATAAAACCGGACTCTCTGAACATGGCGAACAATGAGGGATGATGAGAAGCCAAGGACAATGGCACGGGGTTTTGATCCTACTGCATGTTCTGGCTGTGTGGGAGCCTAGCCAGTTTGGATGTTCACCTTCCTAGACATGGACGGAGGGGGTCGGACCTTGAACTTTCCACAGGGCAGGGCACCCTGACTGCTCTTTGGACTGGAGAGGGAGGGGGAGAGGAGTGGGGGGAGGGGGAGAAGGGTGTGAGGATGGGGAGGGAAATGGGAGGCTGGGAGGAGGGGGAAACTTTTTTTTCCTTTTCTTAATAAGAAAAAGAAAAGAAAAAAAAGAGACTGAAGAAACAGAGTACCTCTTGTTAGACTTGAGTGGTAAACTTCTTTAATAATAGGTCATTTAGCAAGTACCTGTGAGTGTTACTTAGAGCCAAGCACACATCCTCCAAAAGCTTCCATAAACAGAGATCTCAGTCATATAGTTATAAATAAAACAAGGATAGGTTTTCTCTCAATAATTGTATAACGTTTGGAAGGGTACACCTAGCTCCAGAACAGAACACAGAAATCTGACAACTTGATCATAACTTGGAATTATTAACATCTGTAAACTTAGTAAATGTGTGCTATGCTTATGGTCATTTGATTCAGAAATAAAATATAAATATTACTATTTATTGAACTGCTACTATGCAATGTAAATTCTCATCAATCACATTGAAAGTCAGCTACCATCATTGTTACTTGTTTACTTCTTATCTTCTTATCAATTTTGAAGGGCATATATACTATCTTCTACATTTTGTAACCTTATTTGTCACGGTCATATTTAACCAAAATTAAGGAAGCCTCACATATTTATGAATATAATTTTATCTCTTTAGTAATTTTTAAGCAGATGTGGTAAGTATATACCAGAGACAAAAGTGAAGAGATTTTTTCTCTACTCTACTATAGTAATTATGATAAAGTCTTGTAATGGCATGAACGAATGCAGACAGATTGTAAATATATATATATATATATATATATATATATA
>NW_004949169.1:779024-780645 GCF_000317375.1 Microtus ochrogaster | reverse complement strand
AAATTTATAGGCAAACATTAGCCCGAGGCGAACACGCCCCCTAAGGGGAGGGACTTATCCCTACATCTCCCCTTTTTGTCTAAATAAGACAGAACTAAACCAAATACAACTATACACAATAATAGCAAATAATAAATATAACAAACAATATTGAGAACAAAAGTTTTGCTAAACATTCTATCTCAAGTAGTCTAAATAATGTAGAGAGTAACTACAATTATATAATCTTCAACTCCATCAAAGATCTGAGAAGGGAATAAATATTACTTAACAAAAGAGATATATCCAAAATGTGCAACAATTGACAAAGACAACTGACTACCTGGGCAATCACCCAAAGTCTCGTTTGCAATGTTGAGTCAACCAACTTTGGCTAAGGCCTAACATAACTGACATACCATTATTAAAGGCAAGGAACTTTTCAAAACTATCTTACCCTGTCTTGGCACGATATGACAGTCCTGTTTTATCCATTGATGCACGCTCTGTATTTCTGTCACTGGTTGAGGTATGGGCATTTCTTTGCCCAAAGGCCAGTTCTGCCAAATAGAGAGGCTCCAGGTTGAGTGTCTTTGGTGCTCAACATTCTCTCTGGAATAGAGCGGTGTTGCCAGGAGCAATTGTGTCTCACTATCACAAAACTCTGAATTAGATTAAAGGCCATTTTCTACAGCTCTTTGAAGAGGTTGAAGATTATTTATCTATACTTAGTATAATCTCTATATATCTAGAGAACCTGATTAGTCTAATTATAAATGACAAAATTAGATGACTATTAATCTATATAATTCTCAATATCTATCTAACTTAAAGACTAAGACAATAAACAACTGTGTAACAAATGAGGACAATGACCTCCAAATATAAACACTGTACAAATATACATTGCAATATGGAAATATATATTAATACACAAACATTATATAAGTATCTTAATCAGAGTTAGAAATGTATACTGCAATATATTAAATACATACAATATATATATATTTGTCAATACAATATATATCCATACATAAAAAATGTTTTAAACAGAGATAGCTACGTGCATGTATACAATAGTCAATATAATTTAACTTTGTATCAATATAGAAGAGTCAATACCAATATATTTGTCTAAAATCAGTAACTCACAATTATAAATCTATTATCCCATCATTCCCTCTTTTTTTTCAAAATGATCCCAGAGCTTATAAAATTCCTCCCCCAACCTCCCAACCCCTAAATGATGTCCCTAAACCCAGGGGTAATCTTTACTGGGAGAGGGGATGTCGTCCTCTAGAATTATTTCCAGCTGTCATGGGGGCAATGTTCTTTCTGGGGGATCCTGTGAAAGTAAAATGATGGTTAAGTTTCAAGATCAATGTCTTTTAAAATTGCAAATAGTCTCGGAGTATTTTGTGGAGGTCTGGCCAAAATGTTGTACAAGATGTGCACCTTTTCAGCTAACGAAGTTGGGATCGTCTTGTGCAGCTGGTATCCAAAACAGGTATTGTAGTAGCGCTATCAGTATCATGACATCATATCAACCAGGTAGAGTTGTTGTTGTGGGGCCCCATCTTCTTCCTGGAAACTTCAAATGTCACTTCAGGAAAAACTCATTGTTCATTGTGAAAAACTT
>NW_004949169.1:771281-772490 GCF_000317375.1 Microtus ochrogaster | reverse complement strand
TTTGCCTTTCTACCCTTTGCTCTTCTTCATCAGAATTTAGAAATTCCTCAATCTTTTCAATTCTATTTACCATTGCCTTCTGCAATGTCTGAATCCTCCTGTCCAGAATTATTTTCCAAAGCCTTCATTGAGGATTCTAAAGTATGAAGTTTGTCCATTCGAGATAACATCTCATCTTTGGACATAATTTTTATGGCATAAACCATGTCTTCTTATATTGACAATCTTTCCGTCAATCTGTCATAAGCTTTAGACAAAATTTGATTGTCACATTCAGCAGTTTTGATTTTCTTAGTTAATGTTTCATTTCCTACAGAAAGGGACTGAAGCTTACAATCCAAATTAGCTGTTCCCTCTTCCATTAGTAATGAATTTCTCCTTAACATCAGCCACTAATGTTTCAGTTCCTACAGAAAGGGACTAAAGCTTACGATCCAGATCAGCTGTTCCCTCTTCCATAGTAATGAATTTCTCCTTAACATCAGCCTGGAGAACTTCAAACTGATTCTTGAGAAGATTGTTGTCATTTTCAATTGTTTTTATGTGTTCAATCTCTGCCTTAAGAATCCTGGATTTGTCTCATAAAGACTTTATCATATTTCTATTATCAAACCATTTAGTGCCAATGAAAACTACGAATCACAGAAGGATCCATAGATGTGGGGTGATAGACACCTCTTGTAAAATCTCCCACATGGTACAATTAAAAAAACAGTAAAATTCTTGAACAATAATGTGTTCAGACATTTTATTTATAAAAGAAAAAATTTTTACCTGCAATGATCGGTTTCTGCCAGTGGTGGTCTCTGTGTTTTTGGAGCCTGTCCTAGAACTAGCTCTTTTAGACCAGGCTGGCCTTGAACTCACAGAGATCCACCTGCCTCTGCCTCCCAAGTGCTGGTATCAAAGGCGTGCGCCACCACCGCCTGGCCAAGTCACTTTGTATCAGACCAAATCTGCCTCTGTGGCAGCTTTTGTTGCAAAATCGCAGGTACTTGAGCTTCTGCTAATTCAGGCAGTGGGGTTCCGCTGCAAACTTAGCCAAGGCAGGCAGATTGAGCTTGTGTGGTCAAGTGTGTCTCGGACTCGGCACTGGGGCCAGAGTCACGAACTAAAAAACAGCACCCAGGAGGGTGCTGTGTTAGCTAGCAGGCTACCCGCTTGAGTCGGGGGCAAAATATCCCGACGTTGGACGCCAAAATGTAACGG
>NW_004949169.1:765755-770512 GCF_000317375.1 Microtus ochrogaster | reverse complement strand
AGGAAGTCCTTCATACTGGCAATGACTTAAAGTCCTTACTCCTGGTCCTAAGAGGAAGAAGCCACCTTGGGGAGATTTGATAACATTAGAAAAATAAAACACTATGATATGGAAAAATAAAAAATAAAAAATAAATAAATAAATAAATAAAGTGCCATTTAAATTATTGATCAAACCAACCTTGTAACTTTTACTTGAATAAAATTTGAAAACTAAGAAACTTATTAATCTTCTACCTCTAAGTGTATACTTTTTAACTCATATGCCACTTATGTCAAGTTATTCTCTTTTCAATTCATTGATTCTCAAATATTATTGTATTTTAGTATGGCCTGGGTAACTTTATAAAATATTTGGTTCCTATACCACATGCAGAATAATTAAATCATACAATTTCATCGTGGGTGACAAAGGCATGTGTGATATTCTATAATTCAAAATCCAATAAAAACATTTCAATGTGAGAGCTTCTCAACATCCTCTCAAGCCAAAGAATAAATTCTATTTCTACAGATTTTTTATTATCAAACCAAAGTATCTGTTGATCACATACAAGTTTCTCCCATGCTTTTCTTATTGAGATAGTTCTATTTTCCCATAATATCTTTAATGATCTAATTATATTTATATGTTATGATCAATTTATTATGCTTCTGTAGTAATCAGTAGACATATGTATATATCTCCTTTTCCTGGACACCCTTTCATTTCTGTCATTTTGTTTTAAAAATAATATTAAAGCCAAATTATTTTATAAAGCACATATCCAGTGTTTAAATATTAATGTGAGCCTGGCTGTGTTTGATAAACCAATAAATAACAATTATAGTAAATAGAATAGTTTGTTTACAAAATAACTAATCTCTTCTTTTGCATGGGAAAAATATCCTACTTTATCATTTCAAAATTATGTTTAGCAATGTGAGTTTCTTTGTCTGATCAAAGGTAATCCTAGATTTTAAATATCATATCTTGCACAGTTTGATTATGTCTTTTAAGGATCTCTCTCCTGCTTAGGAAGAACTTTATTCAACTTCAACCTATTTTTTGAAGAGGATACATGTAGAATAGAGATGAATCCACCCACATTTTGGAGTAAAGTGTAGCAAAGTTTTACACAGATGTAGCCATATCAAATTCAAAGTTTAAGAAAGCTGCACATGCTGTTGAACACACTTGAGGTTATTCCATTCTTCCTTTATATTACTGAAAGAATATATAACTAATCTACCAGGGATATTAACATTTATAATGCATTATTTAATATATGACTGAAGAAAATGGCAAAGCTGGTGTTAATACAAGAAGTGTTTAGTGTTGGATATAAATGAGTAGATTATAACATACATGGTTTTGTCCAGTATAAAAAAAAAGTAAGAGTACTGCTCCTTCTTTTCTCTCAGACCAAATACCCTAGTATCATCCTTAGCATTGCAACAAAACAACTGCAGCATTTTTCCCTCTCTCACCTCATGTGGATCCCACAGACTTATTTTTTCCACTGTCCCTTCCCTGACTTGTTGTTTTGTTCCAAACCACAAGGGCAGCTCCTCTCAGTGAAACAAGTAAGGTAATGTCAGACCCATACCTGTCCCACTGCTCTTCAGATCCACCCCCCAACCCACACAATTCTCATCCCCACTTCTGTAGTAGGAAACCTCCTGTTCTCTCTCTTTCTTTTCTGGCACCATCTCCTACTTATCACAAATAGTTACTCCTTCAACCTTCTTTTATTAACTGATCCTAGTATTCCAAACTCCAACACCAACAAACATTACGTTTAAACAGAGCAGCTGAACAGGTCAGGAAAAGAGGCAACACATAGTCATTCATTCTCCAAAAATCTAGAGAAGACAAAGAAAAATAAAGGATCAAAACATCTAATCAACAAACACAAAATCAGATATCAGCACTTAAACCTATAATTATCTGAAACCCAGGTGCCAAGTTGCCAGCATAAAATCACAATCAATAACCAAAGCCCAATTATCCTTATACTGTGGGCCTTGAATACTCCAAGATAACAGAAGAGTGTGAAAAAGACCCTAAAACAGATTATTTATATATGATGAAAGTCCTTAAAGAGATAATAAGTGAATTCCTTAAAGAAGTCCAGGAAAACACTAACAAAAAGCATAAGAAAATAAATAAAACTATTCAAGACCTGAAATTTAAATAGATTCACTGGAGAAATCACAAACAAAGAGAATTCTGGATTGAAACACTTTTGGAATTCAAACAGAAGTACACAGGCAAACCTCCCCAATAGAATTAAAAAAAAATGGAAGAGAAAATATCAGGTATTGAAGAAACAATACAATAGAAGTATACACTAACCAAAGAAAGTGTTAAATCCCCCAAATTAAAACTCCTGACAGAAAAAATTCAGGAAATCTGATGCAATTTGGAAAGAAAATACCAAGAATGATAGTCACATTAATGGCCCAGAAAATATTAATCATAAATCATAGAAGAAAAACTTCTTAATCTAAACAAGGAGGTACATGAAACATATAGGACATCAAATAGATTGGATCAGAAAAGAAAGTTTTTTTGCCACATAATAATCAAAATAGGCTCAGACTCACAAATCTATATCCTCTGTTGGAATGTAGAACAGCAACCAAATCTCACAGCCAGAAAAGAGGCCAGACAAAACACTTTACATCGTCATAAATTAGTATAAGAGACCACACCCCAGTGGGCAGGTAACTTAAAGGCTACTTTGTGTAAGAGGCCCTTCTGTCTTTGTGTTCCTTTCATTTGTAAATAAAGAAAGTTCTTTATTCCCTTGATAGGGCAGAAGTTAATTAGGTGGAGAAGACAGAACCAAATTCAGGAAGGAAGAAAGAAGAGTCAGGAGAGAAGCCATGGATCTTCCACCTGAGATGGATGTTGGTTAGAATCGTTTCTGATAAGCCACTGTCAAATGGCGATATATAGATTAATAGAAATGAGTTAAATCAAGATGTAAAAGTTAGCCAAGAAGAGGCCAGAGACAATGGGCCAAGCAGTGATTTAATTAATGAAATTTCTGTGTGGTTATTTTCAGGACTAAGCTAGCCAGGCAGCTGGGACAAACAAGCAGCTGGCTCCCTGCAACACTATTGGTTGTAGGATTTCCTACAGCACCTCCTTTTTTTATTTAAATAAGAGAGTGCTAAGCCTAATACAAAATTATATACAATAAGAACAAATATATTCAATAATTATCTAATCCTAAAGAGTTTAAGTCTTGTATAATAAATAACTTGGCCAAGTCATGAGAGAAAAGTTCCTACAACTATCTAGTCTTCAAACCCATTAAAGATCCAAGCAGGGAATAGTATTACATGAGTAAGCAGGAACTGCAATCAAGTAAGTAACTTTCAAAATTTGCAACAAATGACAGAGACAACTGGCTATCTGGGCAATTACCCAAAGTCTCATTTTTAACATTGAAACAATCAACTTTGGCTAAGGCCTAGAGTAACTGACAGTTCATTTTCAGAGGTAGGAAAATTTTCAAAACTGTCTTGGCAAATTTTGACAGTCTTTTGCCTTGTGTACTGCTTATCCAATCTGGATGCCATGTACTTTGTCAGTGGTTGAAACATGGGTGATAACTTGCTGAAAGGCCAGTTTTGCAAAGAAGAAAACAAGCTCCAAGTGGGGAATCTTCAGTGCTCATCATTCTCTTGGGAATAAATCAGTGCTGCCAGGAGCAATCATGTCTCATTTCAACAGAACCCTAAGTTATTTAAATGCTATATTCTATAGCTCTTTGAAGTGGTTGAAGATTACCTATCTATGCAGAATACAATCTCTATATATCTAAAGAACCTGATTAGTCTAACTATAAGTATAACAAACATAGATGACTATCTATAATTCTTAATACCTATATAACTTAAAGACTAAGACTTCATTTTAGAATATTATACAATAAGCAAATGTGCAATAAATGAGGGCAATGACTTCAAAATGTAAACAGTGTTTAAGAATCTTGATTAGAGGTAGAAATATACATTTCAATATGATAAATATATCTTAAAATTGTATCAATTTGCAAAAATGTATTAAGAGGTAGAAGCATGCATGCATACAATATGACAAAATAACTTTGCCTAGGTATACAAATATAGTGGACGAAAATAGGAACATATTAAATATAATTTAAGTTTGGATCAATATACAAGAATCTATGCCAATATAAATTGGCTATAAATAGGAGCTCACAAGTGTTCACTCCATTACTCATTATTATTATTAGTGTGAGTATACTAACACTAATCTATTATCCCATCCAATCTTCTCTTTTTTTAAAAGAGATCCTTGAGCCTACAAAATTTCTCCCCTCCACCCCCCAACCCTCTTCAATTATATCAAACCCCTAAATGATGTCCCTAAGGACAAACTTTCTTGGGAGAGTGGACATTCTATTCTAGAATTACTTCCAGCTGTCATGGGGGTGATGTTCTTTGTATGAGATCTTATAAAAGTAAAATGATGGTTACATTCTGAGATTCCTGTCTGGTATAATTACAAATAGTCTCTGAGTATTTGGTAGAATTTTTCTGAGGTTCCTATTTGGAGTTCTGGCCAGAATATTGTAAAAAAAAAAAAGGCACCATTTCAGCTAACAAATTTGGAACCATCTTGAGCATCTGGTACGCAAAACAAGTCTTTTTTTTAGCTTTTTTTTTTATTAAGAAAGAAAAAAAATTCCACCTCCTCCCAGCCTCCCCCTCCTCCCACTTCCCCCCCTCCCAACCTCC
>NW_004949169.1:753470-764170 GCF_000317375.1 Microtus ochrogaster | reverse complement strand
ACATTAGAGTACTACTCAGCAGTAAAAAACAATGACTTCTCCAAAACAAGTCTTAAAGGAGTGCTATCAGATTCAAGACATCATATCAACTAGGGGGAGTTGTGGTGGGGCCCCATCATCTTCCTGGAGACTTCAAATATTACTGCAGGAAAATTCATTGTTCATTGTGGAAAACTTAAACATTATTTGTATAGACATATATATTCAATGAAAGGTATGATAGAGACAAAAATACCCATAAAGAAAAGTAAATTTTTTTCTAAGTTCCTTCTTCTTTCTGTCTCATACCAGACAGCTCTTGACATGAGAAAGAAACTCTGAATATTCCTTTAAACAACATGCTTGGATGTAGAGAAGGGCAGGGCCATTGTCCAACTCCCAAACCAGCTATATATAATATTTAAATCTATACGTTTTGACCAACTACACTTAGAAGTCATATTCATTTTTCTTGATGATCCTTATCAGATAGTTATTTTTTCTTCTGTCAGCATCTAAACATACAGGGTCTCTTGAATTTTCAAAGATGTGTATTTTTCTGTAAAGATAAAAACAGAACCCTGCCCAATCCTTATAATGTTTCCTTACCACGTGTATTGTTGTCACTGTTGTCAATGAGCTGTAATTCCTCCTTTTCAAGAGGTTTCTCATTTTCAAACTGAATTTTTATTTATTTTGAGGGTATCCATAGTTTCTCTTTTCCTGTGTAAACAAGAGCAAAACCCCTTCCCCAATGTAGCATATCTCTTGGCTTCCATTGTGAGATCAACCATCCTTGAAATAAACCAGCTGATTTAATTCAGAAGATGTTTCTGTTATTCAATGTCTCTCTGTTGCTTTTGTCCTTTTCTCATTAGCGTTAAAGTTCGAGGTTAATAAAACATTATATAATCTATTTCTGGGGGTATGTTCCAACCCTTTCTCTTTGTTTAACATATTCTTTATAGTTCGATTTGTTCTTTCTATTACTGTCTGACCTGTAAGACTGTGTGTTATACCTGCAATATGCTTAATATTATAATAAGCAAAAAACTGTTTCATTTTCTTAGAAACATATCCTGGACCATTATATGTCTTTATTTATGCAGGTATACTCATAATGGCTATAACTTATAATAAATGTGTGATTACTGAATCAGCCTTTTCTGAGCTCAGGGCAGTAGCCCATTGTAAACCTGAATATGTGTCTGTGGTGTGGTGTACATATTTTAATTTACCAAATTACATAAAGTGGAACACATCCATCTGCCAGATTTCATTTCTTTGAATACCCTTTGGGTTAGTCCCTACAGGAAGTGATGTTTGGTTATAGAAAGAGCAAGTAGGGCATCTCTTTTTATTCTCCTTAACTTGTTTCCATGTAATAGAAAACACTTTCTTTAAACCTTTGCTATTGAGATAATGTTTTTTTTTATGAAACTCTGAAGCCTGTAACATGCTTCTGATCAATAATTGATCAATTTCTGCATTACCTTGTGCTAGAGGACCTGGCAGACCCATACGGGATCAAATTGTATTATGTATATAAAGCAAAGCATACTCCTGATTATGTCTTGCATGTGATAAATAATAAAGTCAATAATGTATCATCTGGTATAAATTCAGCAGTTTCAATATGCAAGACAACTCTTTCTGTATATTGTGAATAAATAACTATATTAAGAGGTTCTTTAAAATCCCTTAGCAACGTGAGAATATCATATAATTCTGCCTTCTGGACAGAATTATAAGAGATTTGTTTTGCCTTACTTAATTCTTCTGATTTGTATCCTGCCTTCCCTGGTTTGTTTGCATCAGTATAAAAGGTATGGGCTCTAGTTATTGAAGTATCACATACAATTTGGGGAAGAATCCAAGAAGTTCTCTTTATAAGGTTAAGTCTATCACTTTTGGAATAATTTCCTAATTTGTTGAAATGCTTTTTAAAGCATTTTCTTAGAACTGTTAATACATACAATAGATTATCGCTGAGAAACTACAATATTATGCACAATAAATTGAATAAAGTCAATAATATGCAATTGGAGACCAAGGTCTATCAGGAAGATTGTAAGAAAGAGTGTACATGTATTAAAGAGCCTTCTAGTTAGTTCCTGGCAGCTTAGCCCCAAAATAATCAAACAGAAACTATATTATATAAATCATTGCTTGGCCCATTAGCTCTAGCTTCTTATTGGCTAACTCCCACATATTAACTTAACCCATCTTCATTAATCAGAGGATCATGATGAGGTAGTGGCCTACCAGCAAAATTTTAGCATATCTATCTCTGGTGGTGGATCCATGGCATCTCTCTGACTCTGCCCTTCTTTCTCCCAGCATTCAGCTCAGTCCTACCAGCACATCTAAATTCTGCCCTTTCAACAAGCCAAAGAAGTTTCTCTATTAAGTAATGGTAACCTCAGCACACAGAGGTGACTTCCACATCAGAGGCTTGTTGGTTCTTCAATATGGTGAGCATCTAGTTGCTCTTCTACCAATTGTTGTAAAGCCTGCAGCTTTTCTTCATTTAGTAGCCATTTCTTAACACATATTGGTTTCTTAATTAACCATTTTAAAGGTATGGCTGTTGGTACCTGTGAAGGTTTACTAGTTGCTTTATGATCTTGTACAGCCTGAATGGCTGATGACCTTTGTGTATAGTACCTTATAATATTCTTCTGAGAATTATGAGTTCCTGGGACTGCAGGAATGTTAATTTGGGTGTCCCATTGCTACAGCAGGTCATAACACCACAAATTCACTGCAATATTAGCCACATATGGCCTCAGCTCCCCTCTTTGACCTTCTGGCATAATGCAGTCAACCCATCTCGTGCATTGTTTAATTTGAGATATGGTTCCAATTTCTAGTAATTGAACATTTGCCTCTTGAAGAAGCCAATTTGGATACCAAGATGCTGGAGTAATTATACTCAAATCTGCACCTGTGTCTATCAAACCAACAATTACAATGACAATTACACGCACTCTTAGCTTTGATCTTTGGTCATTTATAGAAGTCTGCCAGAATGTATGTTTCCTATTTCATATTGGAATTTTTTACTTATCCTCTATGATTATGCCATCATCTAGAACAATATGATCTTTACAGAAGGCTCTGGAGTTTTAATTATTTAGTGAGACATGTCCTCCACACTGACTGGAAATGACTGGGCCACTTTTGACTTAGGAGCCTGCAAGGAGCCCCTCAAGGAGTTTCCTGATAGTATCAGGTTGCCTTGTCTGTTTTTTTGTTGATCTGATTTCATTGGTCGAATGTTGGCCTTTGCCACACCTTCTACATATACCTGAAGGCTGAGTCCTATCCTTGCCCTTCCCAGAGGAGATATTATTCCTAGGATTTCCTTGTCTACAATCCCTTCTCAGATGTCCCATTTTATCTCAATTAAAACATTTGGTAGGGCCTGGAGAGATGGCTCAGAGGTTAAGAGCATTGCCTGCTCTTCCAAAGGTCCTGAGTTCAATTCCCAGCAACCACATGGTGGCTCACATCCATCTGTAATGAGGTCTGGTGCCCTCTTCTGGCCTGCAGGCATAAACACAGACAGAATATTGTATACATAATAAATAAATATTTTTTTAAAAAGCATTTGGTATTTTGATGTTTCCTCATTCCTTTGGAAATTGTTTCTTCTACCCAAGATTTAGTATGAGTCATATGTCTCAGTGTTTAATGTATGCAGGATCCATTCATCCATAGGTGCTGAACTAACCTTTAAAGGCACAAGTATCTTTTTGAATTCTATTGTTTTTTTTCGAGACAGGGTTTCTCTGTGGCTTTGGAGCCTGTCCTGGAACTAGCTCTGTAGACCAGGCTGGTCTCAAACTCACAGTGATCTGCCTGACTCTGCCTCCTGAGTGCTGGGATTAAAGGCATATGCCACCATTGCCCAGCTCTTTTTGCATTCTTAATTGGCATTTTCAAAAGCCAGAGATTCAATAAGTACTTATCTTACATCTGGGTCTTTTACTCCTATTTGTACAGCCTTAGTTAATCTTTGTAAAAAGTCACTAAATGGTTCTCTCTGGCCCTGTTTAATCCTGATATATGATTCAATTAATTTTCCTAGTTCTTGAATCCTGTCCCAAGCATTTAAGGCTGCTTTGTAGAATAGGAGAAAGATTTGTTAATTGTAAAGAGCTTGAACCTTTGGGTCAACATAGGAGCCCTCATCAAGTATTTCATCTTGGAATGTCTCAAATCCTTTTGCTTTTCCATGTTCTTTTAAAATTTTCACCTCCTCTCTGAAATAACATCTAAACATCAACTGGTGCCCATTATCCAGGACTGCTGAAACTAACTGAATCAATTCATGTGGTGTTGCCTTGATTCTAGAAGCCCATGTTTTTATCATCTCCCTAACAAAGGTGGAATGCAAGCCATAAGTTAAAGCAAATTGCTTAATTTCTTTAAGGTATTCATTCCTTCTTTGGATCTTTTTGGACTTTAGATTCTTTGGATCTACCTTCCTTGGATCCTTTTGGGCTTTTAGAACTTGATGCTTTGTCAGAGTAGATTACAGAGTATGAAGTTAACACCCTGGGTAAGTTATCTCTGACAGCTACTGGTGATGTTGAATCCTATCCTTGTGCCTTCTTTCCCTGTTCATCAGCTCCAATAATTTCCTCAATCAATTAAAATCTCTTTAATATTTTCTTTTGTAAAGCCTGAATTTCCTGACCAGCATATATTCCTAGTGATTTTATTGAGGCACCTAGCCTATGGTCCTCATTCTGCACATATGATTCCAAGGTCTGAAGTTTCTCCTTTAAAGATAACACCTCATCCTTAGACATTACTTGGATAGCGTGCAGATTGCAATCTCAGAGAGATACTCTATCTGATAACATAACTTTTAAACTAACTATGATTGTCAAATTCAACAGTATGAATTCTTTCAGATAATTTCTCAGTACCCTTAGATATGGATTCAATTTTTTTCTGTCAATTTAATGTTACCCTTTTTAATAGTATTATTTTTTCAAGTAACTTGATTTTTGATGGCATTAGTCCTGTCAACTAGTTATTAATTATTAGTCTATAAAGACTGTATCATTCCTAAAAGTGCCACATTCTTTCTTCATGATATAATATGAAGAAAAAAAAAAACTGGGTCCCAATATACAATAAATTGAACTATCATCATAACCACATAAGCCTTGTAGAATACAATCTTTAGTATTAGCATACAATTTACTAAAAGTTTCAGTGTCAATATAGTCTGCCATATTGATTTATTAATTACCTGTTATGAGACCCAGTAAATTGTTTTAGGTATAATAATCTTTATTGTCTAGCACATGTTGTGGTTGCAGAGTCATGACTAGCAACCATGCAAACCAGTGGCTACAGGAACGGTCCTGAACGGCTTTAGTTTCCCACCTTAGTACTGGATAAATACTGAGAAATATGCTTTTCTTGATAAATTATAAGCGATTAAATCAATTCCATACATGAGCAAGGAACCTCGAACTCATGGACCAGCTAGGCCTTTAGGTCATCCACCCAGTAAGTGTGGAGTCTGAATCCATGTGGGTGCTAGATGAAGAAGGATGCTTAATAGAAATCTCACACTAGCTCAGAATTGAGAATAATAGATATTTATTTAGGGTCAGACTCACAAGTCAATATCCTCTGCTGGAATGGAAAACAACAACCAAATTCTGCAGCTGGAAAAGAGGTCCGAGGCATGCTTTACATTGGCATAAGTAGTATAAGAGGCCATGTCTCAGTGGGTGCGCTTCTTAAAGGCTACTGGCTGTAGGATTTCCTACAGCAAACAAAGAAATATTATTAATAGTTACAAGGAAAAAAACTGAGTAACATATAAAGACCTAACAATTAGAATAACGACTGATGTCTCAATTGAGATTATAAAAGCCAGAAACCGGTAGACAGTTGTGCTACAGACTCTAAGAGCCAAAACACACAAACCCAGACTACTATAACCAGAAAATTATTCAATCAAAATTGATGGATAAAAGAAGACATTACATGATAAGTTAAATTTAAACAATATTTATCTACAAATGTAGTTCTATAGAATGTGCTAGATGGAACACTCTACTTAAGTATCTTAACTATGTCCATAAAAACACATGAAACTCTAGGTGGAGGTTTTTCTGTGTCCTCCTGGTCCTGAAGCAGCTGCTTGCAAATCTCTTGATCCTGTCTTTTTTCTTCCTGTATTCATTCAGTTTGGCTTTCCTGCCATGCTATAGTCTCCCCTGTCATAGGCCATAGCATCTTTATTCATCAACCCATAGAAGGAGCATATGTTCATAGCATACAAAAGGATCTGACACATAATAAAACAAATAATCTCACACCAGCAAAATCAAAAGAAAGAAACACACACACATGCACATACACACATTACCACCACTACAAACAACAACAAATAATATGAATTGAATCAACAATCATTGCTCATTTATATCTGTCAATATAAATGGCCTCAATTTCCCAATTAAAAAGATACAGAGTAACAGAATGAATGAGAAATCAGCATCCATCCTTTTTGTTCCATCCAACATCAAGGAAAGCATCAAGGTTGTGGTGGTATCGAAGAAAATAGTCCCCAAAGGGAATGATACTAATAGGAGATTTGACCTTATTGGAAGGGGTGTGGTCTTGTTGGAAGAAATGGATTACTCTGGAATAGAACTTTGAGATTTCATATTTGCTCAATCCATACCTAGTGAGATAGACCACTTTCTTTCATCTTTGTGTAAAGATTTAAGACTAAGTACTATTTCTGCACCAAATCTCTATGCATGCCATCAAGTTGCACCATAGTGATAATGGACTTTTGAGAATTTATGGCACTGCAATTAAATGTTTTTCCTTTAAAAGAGTTACTGGGGTATCAGTTAGTAGCAATAGAAACAATAACTATGACAGAATTGGCACCAGTGACTGGGGTATTTTTGTGATAGGCCTGACCTTCATTTGAAGGAATATGAACCTTGGAACTGTAGATTATGAAAGTAGTTGAATACCTTAAGTGCTGCTTAATGGACTACCATAGTAGGAAAATGGAAGACATTGGTGCTGAGGGTGATTTTAATTGTGGGTGCCTTGACGAAAAGATTTCAGAGTAGAATAATGTTTTTATCTGGCCTAGAGACCAGTCTTGCAATGTTTTATATAGGATACAACTGCTTTTTCTGCCTGAACCTAAAGTGAAGAGTTTTATATTTATTTAGACGATAATTAAAGTCTCAAAAATGCCTATTATTGACTCTCTTGTGTGGCAATTACTTGTTGTTTATATACAGATTTATAATGAAAAGAAACAAAATATGTAAAATTTCTGGAAAAAAGAGGCCCCAGGAAGTAAAATGGAACTAAGTTCCATGTTCAATGAAATAAACAAATTAAGAAATGGAATAAAAGGAATGTAGGCCTCACGGCAAGATCTAATTATTCAGCTAGGTTTCCAGTTTTTGAAAAGAAATTAAAGAAAAGTTTAAGAAGGCCAGTTGTAGCAGACTTATAATCCCAACACTCCCGAGGCAAAGGCAGGCAGAGTTCTCCCAAGTAAGTTTCCAAATTATGAGAAAGAATTAAAGAAAGCTTAGAGCCAAGCATTGTGGTGCATGTATTAATCTCAAAACACAGTCTGGTGGACCTCTGAATTTGAGGCGAGCCAGGCCTACAGATCAAGGTTCAGGAAAGCCAAGCTGATGCAATGGAGACAACCAACAAAAACAGAAAGTAGGTCACTAAAGATTGCTCAAGCAAAAATCCCAAGATCACACAGGATTAATAAAGAATTCAACCAGACTTTGAAAGAAGAGTTGATGCCAACCAACATGCTCCAAGTTATTCCACAATATAGTAACAGAAGGAACACTGCCCATTTATTTTTATAATATCATGGTTACTCTAATACAGAAAACACATAAGAACTCAACAAAGAGAATTAGAGACCAAATTCCCTTATAAACACAAATTAAAAAAATAAAAAAACAACAATGAAATACTGCCAAACCAAATACAAGAACAAATTAAAAAGATCATCCATCATTATCAAGTAGGTTTCATCCCTGAGATGTAGAGATGGTTCAACATATAAGAATCAACAAATATAATCTACTTTATAAGCAATCTGAAAGGAAAAAAATACACATTATCATATCACTAGAAGCAGAAATTATCTTTTGCTGTGAATTATGCTCATCATTAATAAAAAGGTAATTGACCAATAGATAAACAGGAAGTTATGTAGGAAATCCAAACTGGGCATGATGGGAAGAAGCAGGTTGGAGTGAAGAGAAATGCCTGCCAGATGCATAAGAAGTAGTAGATAAACATGCCTTGCTAATAAAGGTATCACTATATGGCAGAGGATAAATAAGATATATGAATTAACTTAAAGTGTAAGAACTAGTTAGCAAAAATTATGAGTTATTCACTGAGCATTTGTAATTCATATTCATTCTCTGAGTAAAGTATTTGGAGACAGGCTGTCGGGACAGGAAACATCTGTTTACATATAACATTTCAATGTGTGGCTAAAATTTCTACATAAAACCTGACAAAGCTTAGGAATCTAGACATTCAA
Organism: Microtus ochrogaster; assembly: GCF_000317375.1. Lineage (NCBI taxonomy): Eukaryota > Metazoa > Chordata > Mammalia > Rodentia > Cricetidae > Microtus > Microtus ochrogaster. The sequence goes on along the minus strand of NW_004949169.1, from coordinate 755,598 downwards.
CAACAGAGTCAAGCATATGAGGCTCTTTTAAGAGAACCTGCTGCCAAACACTAAAATGAGGTTAATGAGCTCCAGATGGGACACTACTTGGTGAGGGTGTGCACCTAGAAACTTCACAGAGCTGGCAGTAAATGTACCTCCATCATAAGACTAACCTCTCAAACAAACAAGCAATGAGGCAGAGCCAGCTGCTAAAGCTACCACTTTGGTCCTACCCATTCCGCTACATGTACTCATGTGGTCAGCTGTAAAGTCAGATTTAGAAAAAATAATTGGCCTCTAAATGGGTTATAGTACGTTTAAAATGTAGGTCGGTTTATGAGAGAAGAGAAAAGGAGTAGAGAAAGTCCTTAAAAAAGGAATTGAGAATTAAAAAAATAAAATATGCTACATAGAGATGGAAAATATACAGCAAGTCTGGATTATATACATTATTGTGTTGTCTTTAAATTTTTTAGCTGCTGAAAATTCTCGGATTATGAGAACTGTTTTAATAAACTAACCTATATATGTTTAAATTATCTTTATGTTAAATTTAAATCAAAGATATGTTTCTTTGTGGGAGTGTTTATGCTTTTGCTTCCACAGGAAATGAGAGGCTAAAGATTCATTACAGATTAAAGGATATTAGATCTGATTGAGGAAAACCTCCTGAAATTATAACTACAGATATAAAGAAATCAACCTAAAAGTGCTAAAAAAGCATGTGATGTATATTTTACCTGCTCAGACACATAAGAAAAAAAACATATTTGGCTGATGTGTGTATAATGTATATTCTATATTTAAATTGATGCGAAAATGAATATTACCTTTAAAAGTTTCTGTATTTTCAGATCAAGGAGACCAGACATCAATGAAAACAGATGAGGCAGATGTTCCAATGTCTCAGAATGCCTTTGTTGTGGTTTACTCAGAGTTCTATATCCAGAAGAGCTTCAATGTTGCTGGATAAGATAATCTAGTCTTACATAATGTACCAATCAGTACTTGATCACAATTTTGAATTTTCTCAGGTTCCTACCAAAGATTAAAAGTATCCCCAATAAGCAGGAAATAATCTAGAGAATTACACTCACATTCTCAAAGAATATATTGTGAATGCTTGTAATTGTTTAGGGTGATTGGTTACAAGATGTTTTGGATAATGCTCAGGAAAAAAAATTAATCAAAATTAGATTCTGGGATCTTGTTTTGAAAAGAAGAAGAAGGTATATAGAAATGATAGATAAAAATGATGGGATGAAATGGTATATTATTGAATCTACCTAAATCCAATAAGTAGTTCCTAATCTTACATATTTTACACTAGTATAGATTTTTGTTTGATAAAAATTAAGTTAATTTTGTTGTACTATATGTATATTTTATACCTGATTAGGATATTATGTTTATATAGCTCATTTACAATTGTAATATATGATTAAGCAAGATTGATAGTATTCTAAAATAGCAAAATTATAGTTATTATAATGAGGTTTTTAAGGTCATACAGAGGTATATTTCAGAAAGATAGGTAATCTTCAAATACTTCAAAGGCCTATAGAATATGGAATTTAAAATGTTTTATGAACTTAGACTTTTCTTTACTATGGGACATGATTGCTCCTGGCAGCACCAATTATTTCAAAAAGGATGGTGGGCATGAAAGAAACACCATATGGAGTTTTTTTTTAAAGAGATAGCCATGTGTCTAAATAAGCTGCCTTTGACTGATAGTTACTGTCAAAACTGGACCAACAAAACCCAAAAATGTGACTGCTAAACTTTGCCAAGACTTGTTAGGACAGTCTTTTAAAATTATCTGCTTCACAACAAAGTCTGTCAGATATGCTATGCCTTTAAGCCAGAATAAGATGTTATGATATTACAGAGGAACTCTGGGTGCCTCTCAGTTTTTTTCCTTAGTTATGATAAAAGTCAATTAGGTATAAAACTTTAAACTCAAAAGGAGAAATAGATAATAGAATATTTTCTTTAAATTAGCAAAATACAGATGGATTGGATACTGTTACTGTAATTCTTACTTAATGATTGCTTTGTTGTATATAATTTTCTTTTTTTTTTGAGACAGGGTTTCTCTGTGGTTTTGGAGCCTGTCCTGGCACTAGCTCTGTAGACCAGGCTG
>NW_004949169.1:751267-752592 GCF_000317375.1 Microtus ochrogaster | reverse complement strand
TGGCAACTGATATATATATATATCATATATATATGAAAAACTTACTGAGAAAGATATCAGGGAAATAACTGCTTTTATGACAGCCTCTCAACTACTGTAGAATATCATAGGGTTAACCTAACCAATTAAATTAAATACCTGTATTATAAAAACTTCAAATCTTTGAAAAGAAATTGAAAGGAGATATCAGAAGATAGAACGATATCCAATCCTAACAGATCAGTAGGATTAACATAGAGAAAATGGCCCTCTTACCAATAGAAATATACATATTCAATGTAATCACCTTTAAAAATTCCAACACAATTCTTACAGACCTTGAAAGGACAAGTTTTCACATTATATGAAAAAACAAAACACTCAGGGTAGCACAAAAACGTCCTGAACAGAAGAAAAAAACCACTGATCTCGGATTTCAATTTGTAGCACAGATGTATATTAATAAACCCTGCATTGTATTAGCATATTAACAGATATGTTGATAAATAAAATCAAACTGAAGCCCCAGACAGAAATATGAAGAAAGACAAGTTACAGACAGTCATAGATTAAAGGAGTAAAGAAAATTAAGCCATGTAAATGCAAAAATTACATAGAGAGTCTGAATAATGTATATTATTGTATTTTCTTTGAATTTTTGGACTGCGAATGACCTAAGTAGAGAGAGACATTTTATTTACATTATCATAAGCTAAACCAACATATGTATTTTTAAGAAACTATGGCTTCAAAATTTGGGTCTAGGAATATGTTTCCTTGGAAAAGAGGTTCTGCCTTTGTTTCCACAGATTATAGAACATAGTGGATTCCTTACTGGCTGATATAGTTTGATCAATCAAGAACCCTTGAAGCAATGGCTTGGATGGTCCAACATCCAGGATAGCTTCAGGACTACTGACTGAGATGGACCTAGCACACAGGATACCCCTTGAAGGACCTGATTAATAACATCCCCAATTAGCAGAAAGTAGTCTAGAGAACAATGCCCAAATTCCATTAATGATTGTTTATAAATGTTTGTTTACATTTAAAGGGGGATATGCTATTGAGAGGAATACTTTTCATTGGTATGGACCTTAGTTCACTGATTCAAATTTGAAGGACAATTTTGTTATATGTATATTTCTACTCTTGATTAAGGTATTATGTTTGTGCAGCATGTTTAAAAATATATTCTCAAATTAAAGAAATATAGGTTAATAGATAGTCATCTATAATAGTCAAACATGAGCTGGGCGATGGTGGCGCATGCCTTTAATCCCAGCACTCGGGAGGCAGAGGCAGGCGGATCTCTGTGAGTTCGAGACCAGCCTGGTCTACAGAGA
>NW_004949169.1:742278-751167 GCF_000317375.1 Microtus ochrogaster | reverse complement strand
CAAAAAAAAAAATAGTCAAACATGTAGTCATGTTAGTTAGGTTGTCTAGATATATTTCAGATGGATATGGATACTTCAAATCTTTCAAAGACCTTCAGAATATTGCATTTAAAGATGTTTTAAGAGCTCAGGACTTTTCATGACAATGAGACTAATTTGCTCCTGGCAGCACAATCTACTTCAAGAGGATGATAACCATTGAGGAGTTATAATATTTGTTAGATATTTGGAAAAGAAATTACTCTTACCTGGACAGCTTGATGTTATACTGTATGAACTGGACATTCAGGAACCACAGAAAAAATAACCACTGAACTTGCTTAAAGATGAAATGATCCTTCAGGGTTCCTGCTTCATGAAAGAACTGCCAGACATTTTACAGGACACATAAGAAATTGTTTGATGAGCTTTGTCATTTAAGACAAAATAGATCTTCAAATTTCCTACTTTATGGGAAATTCTACCAGATACTAAGGGCCTGTAAGCTGAAGATGGATGCTCCAATGTTACAAAAGACCTTTGGGTGACTGTCCAGGTAGTGAGATATCTCTGTCAATTCTAGAGTTTTGGAAGTTGCTTACAGTGCACTTCCTGTTTACTTAGGTATTATTATATCCGTCTAGATTCTTTGATGGAGTTGAAAAAAAATTATAATTATAAAAGATAAATTATATATAAAACTTTGGACTCACAAAGAGAGGATTGATATAGAGTATTTTTCTTTATTTGCCAAATGCAAATGGACTAAATAATATAATTCTTGCTTGATACCAATTTTGTTATATGTAATTTTAATATGTTAAAGTTACAACCTTCCTTTTTATTTAGATAGAAAGGGGAGGTGATGTGGGTTTCTCCTCTGTATTCTCTGAATATGTTTTATTACCATTGGTTAATAAAGAAGCCACTTGGTCCTATGGCAGGGTAGAACATAGCCAGGTGGGAAATATGAACAGATATATATAGAGAGAGTTGGAAGAGTCAAGGAGACACTATATAGCTGCTGAAGAGACAGACAACAAATGTCAGACCCTTACCTGGTAGGTCACAGCCTTGTGGCAACACACAGATTAATAGAAATGTGTTAATTCAAGATATAAGAGTTAGCTAGAAATATGCCTTAGTCATTGGCTGAAAAATGTTGTAATTAATATAATTTATGCATAATTATTCAGATCTAAGCAGTCATGAAACAAACGAGCAGCCTCCAACTACAACTGAGAAACGCTTAAAGAACTGTTCAGCATTTCTAGGAATCAGTGACATGCCAATCAAAAGTACTTTGAGATTACAACTTACACCCGTAAGTATGGCTATGGTCAATAACACAAGTGACAGACCATGTTAGTGTGGGTTTGGATCAAATGGAACACTCTTCATTGCTTGTTTGAGTGCAAAGTTGTGTAACTACTAGAAAAATCAATATGGCAAGTTCACAGAAAGTTGGGAATTGATCTATCCCAAGCCCCAGCTATGTAACTCTTGGCCATATACTCAAAGGATCCTCCTCCATCTTTGCATCAAAACACTTGCTCAAACATTTTCATTGCAGTTTTATTAATAATAATCAGCAAATGGAAGCAACCTAGTTGTCCCTCAACTGAAGAAAGCAGAAAGAGAATGGGTATGTTTACACAATGGAGTATTACTAAAATTTTAAAATATGACAGCATTAGATTTGCAAGGTAATAGTTGCAACAAGCAAAATAATATTTTGAGTGCAGAAACCAAAACTCATAAAAATAATATTGTATGTATTTCCTTAAAAGTGGATATTAGCCAATAAATAAATGATAGCTAAGGTACAATTTGTCAACCTAGGGTAGTAAGTAAGAATGTAGTAGTCAAAAGTGGGCTGTGTTCCCAGCGCCAGGCTAGCTTAACCCCTTAAATAAGCACACAGAAATTGTATTAATTTAATACTGCCTGGCCCATTATCTCCAGTCACTCATTTGCTAACTCTCACATATTAATTCAACCCATCTCCATTAATGTGTATTGCCACTTGACTGTGGCTTACTGGCATGAGTCTAACTAGTATCTGTCTCAGAGAGGAGAGCCATGGTGTCTGCCACACTGCCTTCTTCCTCCCAGCATCCAGTCCTGTCTTCCCCTCCTATCTAAGTTCTGTCCTATCAATAGGTCAAGGCAGTTTATTTATTTGACCAATAAAAGCAACACATAGAAAGAAGACGCTCCTACACCAAAGGGGATTATGGAGGAAGCAGGCCTCTTCCAGGGAGGGGAAATGGAATGAGTTTGGTGGGTGGAATGGAGGCATGGGGAAGAGAAGAAGGAGGATCATATTGGAGATGGAGTAGAAAGAATGAGTGTGGGGAGAGTCAACTGTATTCGAGGGGCTTTAGGTAGTGCTGTGGAAACTACCTCGACAATATGAAGTTAATCCTAATGAGGAATCCTAGATATGGGATACAGAATTTCAACTGGCGTAGCCAGGCAAAGCTTTCAGGTGTTGGACTGAGTTGTGTTCAATTGAGTTGTTTGCAAAACAGTCCTATGAAAATCCCCAAACAGCCTTGTTTGTTTCTCAGACAAATGGTTACTCTTTGCAAACTAATAGTATGGCCCCATTGTGGAGGACAACATTCAAACAACTCATTGAACATGGAGAACTCGAACTGGTTGCCCTCACCCTAAGCTCTAGCATCATTAGTGAGGGGAATTATTCTACAGATTAATGAAAAATAAATGTGGACACCAACCTATCTACCAAACATTACCTATAATTTGCCCTGCCTGCAAAATATGCTAGTGTAGTGGTGGCACAGAATTATTGGGAGTGGCAATCAATATCTGATTTGACTTAAAGTCCACCTATTAAGAAGGAACCTATATCTAACATTGCTTTGGTAATCAAGAAACAGAGACTAGATAGTCCAGATACCTAGGATAAAACCAAAATTAGTTCTCCCAAAAAAAGTATCAATAAAATGATTTTGAATTATACCCTTCTAGAGTCATAGATCAGTGCATTTTTCCTTAATAATTAGAGAAATAATTAGAGAGACATCCTATGGTAGCAGGTGGGACTAGATGTAGACACCCACAAACTAGCATTACAGAGAGAGAGAGAGAGAGAGAGAGAGAGAGAGAGAGAGAGAGAGAGAGAGAGAGAGAGAGCGCCTCATCTCTGAGCTCAGGCAATCCATCAGAAGAGAAAGTAAAAAAAGAGTAAAAACTGAAGGGAATGGAGGACACCAGGTGAACATGGCATCAACTAAACATGGTACATATTAACCAAGAGAGACTGAAGAAGAAAGCACAGGGCCTACATATGTCTATACCAGGTCCCCTTTTCTGTATTATAGCTATGAGCTTAAGTATTTTTATGAAACTGTTGATTTTTAAAACAAGTGGGTCTCTTAATCTTGTGACTACTCTTGGAACTCTTTCTTTCCTGTTGTGTTTAAATGCTCAACTTTGATATAATAGTTTTTGCTTCATCTTATTATATTTTATTTTGTCACATTTAGTTGTTATCTCTCAGAAACTTATTTTTTTCTAATGATGAACATAGTGGAAATAGATCTGGAGGGGAGAGGTTTTTGGAGAAAAAATTGGAGGAGTAGAGGGAGGAAAAACAAAAAACCAGAATATATTGTGTGAAAAAAGATTCTATTGTTTTAAAAAAATCCAAGAAAGAAGTCATAAACATCAAAGCCTTTTTTATCAGATAAAACCATTATGAAATTCTCTTTTATTTTATTGCCCATACTCTAAAGAGCAAAAAGTTATAGGTGAAATATTTACTTCTGTATAGGTAAATTAACAAATTTAAATTAAAAATACAACCTTGAAATAAATACTAGGATTAACTTCTAATAATAGGACAATATCAAGAGGCAGTTGGCAGCTGAAACCAAGCCAACCATTTATCATTCTCAGAATCTGCCCTATTCATGAGAGTATTAGTTCCCAGTATACTGATTCACCATCTTCTATGCAATTCTTCCAACTTCTTAACCTTTACAAATTGGCAAACCACGCTCACATTTGAATTATTTATGGTTGTGATTTTTTTAATCTTTGGCAAATGGTCTCAAACTAATGACTAAAATAGTACAATTGGGGATGCATTGCAGCTCGGAGATATAGAGCTCACTACTCTACAGGAGTCCCTGGGTTCAATATTAATCACTAAAAAATAAAATCACACAGCCAGTATAACTTAATTCATGGCATCCCATTATCAGATAAATATTTACTTACAGTGTGTTTATTAGGGGCTTGGAGAAATAGTTCAGTGTTTGTAAATACTTGCTACTCTTGCAGAAGATCTGGGTGTTTGATTACCAGCACCCTCCTAATAGATTACAACCATCTGTAACTCCAGTTCCATGGAATTTCTTGCTCTCTGTTAAACTATTTAGGCACTAGGCATATATGTAGCATATATACATTACAGAAATTCAAGCTAAAAACTCAAGAAACATATACATAAAATAAGAAAATCCAAAAAAGTTTAGTAATTTTTGGTCAAATGTTTTTACATGATATTAATACTTAGGTATTTACCTAATGCTAATAAATATCAGTTAATTATTGCTAAATATACCTTTTATCTTTGTTGTTAAGAAATTTCTTTCTGACATTGGGGTGAGTTTCTGACCCCGAGGCACCAGCCCGGGACAGGGAACTCAGAAGTTCCTCAAGCCCCTATCCTTCTTGGGCTCTCTGCAGGGACTCTACTCCCTGCATACTGCCTCTTTCTTCCTATCCCACCCAGCTTGCATACAGAACCCACCCCACCTCAGCCCCCCTGCCCTCTTTAGGCACATAACATCACCCAGCTCAGCCTGTCTGGGCTCTGGGTCCATCCGAATCCTCAGGGCAACCAAGAGGGCGGGAGTTCCTTTGTTTCACTAGCCTGCCTGCACCAAGCTAGGTAGGCGCTTTGTTTACGAGCTACCCAACCAGCAGGAAGACCTGATCTCGGCACCAGGAGAGCCATCACTGGGGAGAGCCATCCCTGGGAAGGTACATCAGTAGGCAAGGAGACCTGATCCTGTAAAAGAAGATCCATAGGGGATCATTCGGAGGAAGAGATGAGCAGGTGCCAATGCAAGAATTCACCCAACAATCTGAAAAGCAACATGAAGCCACCAGAAAACAGCGACCTCACAATGGGAGGACATGAATACCTTAATCAAGAAGAAGTAGAAAAGATTGACTTCATGAAAGTGATTGACACCCTTAAACAGCATGTAAAGAACGCCCTTATAGAAATGGATGAGAAATATACCAGGAAGTTTGAAGAATTGAATAAATCAGTGAATGATACCCTAGAAAACCAAGGAAAAACAATCAAACAGATAATGGAAACAGTTCAATACTTGAAAACTGAAATGGAGGCAAAGAAGAAAGCACAAACAGAGGGCCGGCTGGACATGGAAAATTTAAGTAAAGAAATGCCTTTCCCTTTAGTTTTTCTTAAGCAAATTCAAATAGATACTATACACATTACTATAAATTAGTGGCAAAAAATCAATCAAGATTTTTAAATTTTTCACATTTTTTAACTTCTTGTGGTGAAGAGAAATACATTTTAATATTTGTAAGAGGGAGGCTTCTTGGGTCTTTCTATAAAGATGGTATGATCATTAAACACATCATTCCATGTTTTCAAAATGACAAGATTGTTTATATTGTGATCTGTGGTTTGGCAGCAGTAGCTTGTGTACAGTTCTTTTAAAAAATGATTTTCACACTTCTGCACAGATGCCTGCTTTCTCATATCATGGCTGATAAGCCATTCTTCATGAAGTATCTGAGATCCTTCATTTGTTATGTAAAAATCATAAGCCCATGTTGAGCTTGCAATGTGTAGGCATATCTCATGAATGTCAAAGAATAGCAAGAGAGGGTGAAAGTCATCTTCCCACTATTAATCTCTGGTGACTTCTTACCATTGATGATAGCAACAGGGAGAGCTCAGTGACAACTGGGTCCGAGAAGTGAATATTGATGAGATAGTCACAGAAGTCTTTGGTGGGGACAAAGTTTTTTTGCACAAGAGTTCTTCATCCATGGCTTTGCCATTTCTATGCCATCTTCTCCCCAATCTAATCTTTATTTTCTTGAAAATATTTTACGGGGGCTGTAGAGATTGCTCAGTGTCTAAGTGTTCTAGCTTCTCTACCACAGGACTAGGGTTTTATTCCTAGCACATTCATGGTGACTCACAACCATCTGTAACTCTAGTTCCAGGGTATCTCATTTCCATTCCTCTCCTCTGTCAGTACTGAATGCATGTGGTATACAGACGTGCATGCAAGGAAAATATTCACACACATAAAAAATGATAGAAGTGTACGTGAGTGTATATCTTTTTACTATGTGCACATAGGGTCCCATAGGGGTCAAAACAAGATCTGGATCACCTGGAACTAGAATAACAGATTATTGTGAGACATTATGGTGATACACAGAATCAAAAAAAAATCTTCTGTCTCCGTGGGTGGGTGCACCCCTTGTGGTCCTGACTTCTTTACTCATTTTCTCCCTCCTTCTGCTCCTCATTGGGACTTTGGGAGCTCAGTCTGGTGCTCCAGTGTGGGTCTCTGTCTCTATCTCCATCCATCGCCAGATGAAGGTTCTATGGTGATATGCAAGATATTCATCAGTATTGCTATAGGATAGGCTCATTTCAGGTTCCCTATCCTCAGCTGCCCCAGGAACTAACTGGGGACATCGCCCTGGGCACCTGGGAACCCCTCTAGGTCCAAGGGGCTGATCTATTGGGAGCTCACCAAGGCCAGCTGGACTGTGACTGAAAAAGCATGGGATAAAACCGGACTCTGAATATGGCGAACAATGAGGACTGATGAGAAGCCAAGGACAATGGCACTGGGTTTTGATCCTACTTCATGTTCTGGCTTTGTGGGAGCCTAGCCAGTTTGGATGTTCACCTTCCTAGACCAGGATGGAGTGGGGAGTGGGGAGTGGGGAGGACTTTGGACTTTCCACAGGGCAGAGAACCCTGACTGCTCTTCAGACTGAAGAGGGTGGGGGAGAGGTGTGGGGGAAAGTGGAGAGGAGTGGGAGGAGGGGGAGGGAAATGGGAGGCTGGGAGGAGGCGAAAATTTTTTTTCAACAAAAAAAGAAAATAAATAAATAAATAAACACTGCTTGGCCCATTTAAAAAAATTCTTCTCGAAGAGGTGTCAATGCTCTTAACCATGGACATATCTTTCCAGACCCACTTCTTAACTTATTTTTAAAGTTTTATTGAAAACAGATTTTTTTCTTAGTTACTATACTCTGATTAGAGTTTCCCTTCCCTCTAATCCTCCCAGTTCCACCTCTCCTTCTATTGAAATATATTTGGTTTTATCCAAGGTTCTTGTGCTATCTAATTTCAGGATCTTGGTCACCCAAACAGTAAGCCATGGAATACTTCTGGTGGAATGGGCCTTATGTCAAAGAAGATATTGGTTTGTTATTCACTTCAACATTATGACAACAATGTACTAGCATATATTGCAGACAGGACAGCATTGTAGATAACAGCATTTGTGTCTGGCTTATTGTTTAGGTTTCTCTTCTGGTAGCCTGCAGAGTACCTTCTTGTACAAAAGATAATAATGGCATGTAGGGATGAAGGCTCTATGCAGGCTTCAGCTGATTTATCCATTTTCAGTGGGTTGTGTAGGTGCTATCTTCAGCAATGGGCCCTTTCTGTCAGTTTGGAGAGAATAATCTATATTTTGGCAATAGCTTAGGTTATTTGGAAATTGCAACAAAGCCCATTTCCTGATACTAGATTCCTGTTCCAATCCTGATACTGGAAGTGTCATTTGTTGACAAGAATGATTTCAGGGTACTTTCCCCTCAACATTAGATGATTTCCTTTAGATTCCCTTTGTATGAATATGTTTTAGAAAGCATCTAATATGTTAACTTTCCATACTACTCCTAAAATAGTCCTTAATTTTATAAATCTCTCCTTGTCTTCCTTTCCCTTTTTCCTCTCCATTTAATCTCATTTCAGCTCATTATCTACTCATAAATATCTACCCTATTTCCATTTTTTAAGTAGATATAGTCATGCTGGTCCCTTACTTTATACCTAACCTATGTGGTTCTATAGATTAAAATCTGCTTTATCATTGACTTAACCACTAATATCCACATATAAATGCATATATATTTTATATGTCTTTCTGGGTATAGGTTACATTATTCTGAATTTTTTATGTGTTTCATCCATTTGCCTACACAAATCATGATTTCAGTTTTATTTAAAGGCTGAGCAATACTCTATTGTTTAAATTTATCATGTTTTCTATATTCATTATTCTGTTGAAGAACATCTAGGTTGTTTCTGATTTCTGGCTATTGTGAATTTATCTTCAATAAACATTGATTACCAAATGTCTCTGATAGGATGAAGCATACTTTGGATGTATAACCAAGAGTGGTATGACTGGATCTTGAGGTACATTGGCTCCTATCATTCTGAGTAACCATAAAATTAATTCAGAGTAGCTATAACGTTTCTTAATTTCCAGCAGCACAATGGACACGTGTTCCCCTTACTCCATATCCTCTCCAGCACAAGCTGCCACTTGTTTTATTAGTATTACCATTCTGACAGGCATAAGATGGAATCTCAAAGCAGTTTTGACCTGCATTTGCCTGATGAGTAAGGATGTTGAACAGCTCTTTAAGTGCTTCTCAGCAATTTGAGTGTTCTCGATTGACAATTTTGTTTAGATCAGTTCTACATATTGTAATTGGGTTGTTTTCTTGATATTTAAATTTTTTAGTTCATTAAATATTTTGGATATCAGCCCACTAAAACAATGACTTCTCAAATTTTGCATGCAAATGGATGGAAATAGAAAATACTATCCTGAGTGAGGTAAC
>NW_004949169.1:730925-741606 GCF_000317375.1 Microtus ochrogaster | reverse complement strand
CGGACAATGAGGGCTGCTGAGAAGCCAAGGACAATGGCACTGGGTTTTGATCAGCCCACTATTGGATGTGTATTGGGAAAAAACTCTTTTTTCTGTTTTGTAGACTTCTCTTCTGTCTAAATGATGCTGTCCTTTGCCTTGCAGTTTTTTAGTTTCATGAGGTAGCATTAGGTAATTGTTGATCTTAGTTCTTATGCTATTCCCAAATTTCTCTTCTCACAGTTTCATAGTGTCTGGTTTCATGTTGAGGCTTTTAATCCATTTGGTGTTGTTTCTGATGGGATGGTAATTATGGATCTAATTGAATTCTTATATATGCAGACATCTACTTTGAATAGCAATTTTTTTGCAGATTTTTTCTTTTCTCAAATGTGTATTTTCAGCTTCCTTATAAAAAACCAGTGTCAAAATGTGTGTAGATTTATGTGAGGATCTTTAATTATGCATGTGTGTGTGTGTGTGTAACCAGCAGATGTGCTCCTCAGATTCGGATGATTAAAGATGGGAAAGATCATTCATTAGCAGAACTAGGGGAAGTAAAGGAAAGACAATACTTTGACACACTATAAAGTAACCCTAATGCTGTCAACATAAACTACAAAGAGAAACATGTTGGCAGTCATTCGAACACCAAGGACAATGAGAAAATAGTAAATAATGAAAGGAGTGAGATAGAGGAAGCTATCAAGAGAGAGAAATGCAGGAAGGTCCCAGGAGTAAATGACATCACAATGGAGGAACTGGAGGTGGCTACAATATGCTCCAGGACCAAGGCGCCTCTCAGACTCTTTGCAGCTATATGGGAACATGAAGTGATTCCCACAGAATGGAAACACTCAGTCATAATTCCCATACACAAGAAGAAGGACAAGCTGGGCTGCTGAAATTATAGGGGCATTAGTTTGCTGTGCCATAGGAACAGGGTCTTCTCTATTTTCCTGTATATGATCAAAGGCAGGACAGAAGAAATCCAAGGAGAGACCCAGTGAAGATTTAGACCTAACAGGAGTACAACTGAGCAGATCTTAACTTTGAGGAAACTGGCAGAAAAATATGAAGAATTTGGAAAAGAATTGCATGTCTACTGTATCTTTTTCAGGAAGGCATTCAAATAGCATTTGGAGAAAGGGACTTTGGGAAACATTGAGGTTTTACAGGTACCTAGAGAAAATTATAAGAGTACTTCAAAATGCCGATAAAGGTACCTTTGCATCACTCAAAGTTTTTGGAGAACTAAGTGATCAATTTAATACAATCATAGGAGTTTTGCAAAGATGCATTTTTTTTCGCTGCAAATTACATGAGGGTTTTTCTTCTTTTTATTTATTTATTTTTTTAGAAAGAAAACAAACTATGTTTTTTCATTATGCATACAGATCCAAGTTCCCACTCCCTCCCCTCCTCCCATTCTCTCAACATACCCCCCCACTCCACACCTATGTACTCTTCAGAGAGGGTAAGGCACACTGCTTTGTGAAAGGTCCAAGGCCCTCCCTACTATATATAGGCAGAGCAAAGTATCCCTCCAAACAGAATAGGTTTTCAAAAAGCCAATACAAGCAGTAGGGATAAATCCTGGTGCCACTGCTGGTGGCCCCTCAGTCTGCCCCAGCCATGTAACTGTCAACCACATTCAAAGGGACTAGTTTGGTTCTATGATGTTTTCTTCCCAGTCTGGCTGGTGTTGGCGAGCTCCCATTAGCTCAGGTAGAATGTTTTAGTGGGTGTACCCATCATGGTCTTTACCTCCTTGCTCATATTCTCATTCTTCCCACTCCTCAACTGGACTTTGGGAGCTCGATCAAGTGCTCCGATGCAGGTCTCTGCCTCTGTTTCTATCAGTTGCTGGATGAAGGGTCTACGGTGATATTTAATATACTCATCAGTCTGACTAGAGGGCACGGCTACTTTGGGCACCCTATTCTCTATTGCTTAGTGTCTTAGCTGGGGTCATTCTTGTGGATACCTGGGAATTTTTCTAGAGTCAGGTTTCTTCTTAATCCCATAATGGCTCCCTCAATCAAGATATTTCTTTCCTCGTTCTCATCCCCATTCTTTGTCCATCTTGTCTTCCCAATCCCTCGAGTTATCCTCACCCTTCTCCTGTTCCCCTTCTCTTTTTCTTCACTCCTCTCTCTCACCCCTATATTTCCAATTTTGTCAGGTGATTTTGTCTATTTCAACTTTCTAAGTAGATCTATATATGTTTTTCTTAGGGTTCATCTTGTTACTTAGCTTCTCTAGGATCATGAACTATAGGCTCAATATCCTTATGAGTGAGTACATACCATATTCATCTTTTGGGGTCTGGCTTACCTCACTAAGGATGGAGTTTTCTAGTTCCATCCACTTGCATGCAAAATTCAAGATTTCATTGTTTTTTACCCTTGAGTAGTACTCTAATGTTTAAATGTGCCATATTTTCTTTTTCCATTCTTTGTTTGAGGGGTGTTTCAGTGGTTTCCAAGTTCTGGCTATTACAAATAATGCTGCTATGAACGCAGCTGAACAAATATCTTTGTATTATGATTGAGCATCTTTTTGGTATGCCCAAGAGTGGTATTGCTGGATGTTCAATAACCTTAGCCATCAGAGAAATGCAAATCAAAACAGCTCTGAGATACCATCTTACACCTGTCAGAATGGCTAAGATCTAAAATACCAATGATAGCTATGTTTGAGAGGATTTAGGGTAAGGGGAATACTCTGCCACTGTTGGTGGGAAATCAAACTTGTACAACAACTTTGGAAATCAATATGGAGGTTCTCAGAAAATTGGGAATTAACCTACCTCAGGATCAAGCACCACTACTATTTAATACATTTCTGGAACTAATAATAGCAACAGCTCTGGAGGATGAGGAGATAGGCATGGAGATAGGTGGTGGGTGAATCAATAACTTGTGTTTTACCAATGATACAGCACTACTTGCTGAAAGTCCAAATGAGCTGCAGGCCATGTTAAATAGGTAAAAACCTTGGTATGAAAGTAAACATTGACATGCCTGACATACAACACATGGGAAGTACATACAAGGATTTTAACATTGCAATAAGGAATCAGAACTTAAAGCAAACAGTAAACTTTGTCAATCTGGGAGCAAACAACAGTTCAAAAGAGGCAAAATTTTGGACGTCAAATGGCAATAGGTATAGTGAGGGCTGCATTCCAAATACTAGGAAACATTTGATGAGCAAGAGACATAACGACAACAAAAAATTACAAGTATATAATAAATTTTTCTTGAGCTGCCTTCTTTACAACTCCAAAACCTGGACAATGAAATACTCCACAGAACAGCGACTAAATGTGTTTGAGATGGTTTATGTCAGGAGGACTCTAGGTGTCACACAAAAAAATTGGCTGCAAAATGATGACATTAAGAAACATCTCCATCTACAGGATGCATGGGATAAAGTGAAGAGAAAGGTCCAAAAAAAAAAAAAAAAAAACCACTGGATAGACAGCATAAAGGAAGACTGTGGAACCTTCTGTATGACATTAACACAAGCACCTATGAGAGCCCAGAATAGGAACAACTGAAGAACCACCATAAATGGGCTACCCATGCATCCTTAAGCATTGCTGAGGCATAAATAATAATGGTGCTGCGGGTGCTGATGTTGATGATGATGATGGTGATGATGATATATATGTTTGTATAAGGTGTTTCTCCTCTATTGATTTCCTAGTCTGGGTTTACTTATTTCTTGTGTTTTCTTAGGTGTAGTTAACTACTTCAGGTTGTTTTTTTTTTTCTTCTAGCACCTTCTTTATGATTCGATTTGTTAATATATATTCCTTAAATTTGTTTTTAGCATGGAATGAATTATTTTCTTCATTATAGTGATTGAAAGTTTTTCTGAGTACAACAGTTTAGCTTGGTATCTGTGGTTTCTTGGTATCTGTAGAATAAACATTCAGCCCTTTCTGGCTTTTACAGTCTCCATTTAGAAGTAAGGTGTTAAACTATTCAGTCTGTGTTTATATGTACCTTTTATATTTTTCTTGCAAATTTTATATTTTGTTTTTGTTATGTAAATTCAGTATCCTCATTTTATGGACCAAATGTAACCTTTTTTCTCTAACAGTGTAGTTGGTGTTTTGTTTACATATATTTTTATAGGCATTTACTTCATTCAGTTAGCAAAATTTTCTTCTGTGATTTTGTGAAAAACCATTTCTGGATCTTTGAGCTCAGTCTCATCTACTTTTTCTATTCCTATTATTCTTAGATTTAGTTTTTCCATGCTGTCACACAGTTTTATATATTTCATGTCAGATTTTTAAATATTAGCTTTTTTATAGAGGAAAATATTTCTTCTATCATGGTGTTAGTGCTAGAGAGTCTATCATTGATTTCTTAAACTCTGTTGGTGAAGCTTCTCTCTGAAATCCATCTTCAACTTCCCAAGATTTTCATTTCCAGCTTTTCCTCAGTTTGGATTTTCTTTAATAATTCTATTTCCACTTTTAGATCTTTGATTTGTTTTATTCATTCGCTTCCACTGTTCGTATTTTCAAGGATGGCTTTACAGTATTTATTAATTTCCTCTTAAAGGACCTCTATCATATTCATAAATGCTATCTTTAAAGAGTTTGTCAAAAGTGCCTAAGCTATGTTACAATACTTAGGGCTTACTGTGGTAGAGTTGTTGGACTGTAGTGGAGACATATTCTCCTGGCTGTTGTTGTATTTTTACATGGGCATCTAGCTGTCTGTTTTGGAATGATTATAAATTTACATGCTAATATATTGTCTTATCTTTGTTGGATAGGTGCTTTATTTTTTGGTTTCTAATGACCTCTCTTGTTTTTAGGCGAGGGTCTTCATTGCTTGCTTTTCAGTATGTAATTCTTTTGAGATCCTGAAAAGTGTTGCCACTAGGTGTTTCAGGTAAAATGTGTTTTTAGTTATTGAGAGATGACATTTAGGAATGGGTATGGACTGAAGAAGAACACTGTGGGTGTTCAGATATGGTAGAAGAGCATAGTATTTAATCAGGATATTCCAAGTCTCCAAGAGTTGGGAGCAGAGGGTAGGGGAGGCCACAAAGAGTAGCATGCTTCCAGGTTGGGGCTGATACTGGGGTATTATATTTGGAAGAAAGGAGAGAGAATGAAGATCTTAAGCTCATGTCCCTGTTTTGTAGTCTACTTCTTTTCTGGAAGATTTTGCTGGTAACTTAACAGAAAACGTCCCAGTTCACAGCAGGTGGTCTGGCAAAGAGATGGGTTTGAGACATGGAGATCAAATTTAAAGGACATGAAGGCGAGGTGAAACTCTGCAGTTACACTACCTGCTTCTTTTGCCAGACAGGCTTGCAGGCTTCCAGGGAATCCCTGCTGAAGTTTGAGACTGGGGTAAGTTACAAGGAATGCATAAAAATGTGGGAGTGTAAGATCTGTGTGAACTACTGGAGGCAGGCCAAAGAAGGGAAGTGAAACCACAATGGTTGGTCTGCTGCAGAGCTGGAGGTGAGACTGGGGGATTGATTGCATTTGGTGTAGAGTAGTGTGAGGTGATGATCTACTCTAAGCTTAATTTTTTCGCTGTTCTTTCCGACCCATGTTTATCCAGGGAATGACTGCTAGTGTTAGAAATTGGAATAATAGAATAAGTAGGGGGAAAGAAGACTAAAGGGGAGCTACATGATTCACTGGAAATGTGGCACAGATAGGAAAAGGTGACTACATCAGGTCTTCTGCTACAGAGTTGGGAATTATATTTAGAGAAGAGGGAGAGGGGAAAATATGAAATTAGACTACTTGAATCTCTGGCCAGAGTGGCCTACAGGTTACCAGTAAGTGTCTGTTGAATTCTGAGACTAGGATAATAGTGATGAATCTGGGGAAATGTGGTCTGCTACAGAGCTGGGAATGAACCTGAGGGATTAGATTTTGCAGAGTTGAGGGCAAGGTGAAGATTGAAACGTATCTTGCCTGCTTTCCTGGATGTATTCCACTTTTGTATTTTTAATACATACCTTTACATTTATGCAATTAACATACCATATGAGCACAAGGCTTTTAAATAATTGATTATATCAAGTTAATAAAATTAATTATAGTATAAGCAAATATTGTTTTAACTCTGAAGTTAGAAATTCAATCATACAAATACAAGTAAATGTTACAATGCAAGTTATCTGTTTTCATCAAAAAGAAATTCAAAACATGTTGAACCTATGGACTTAGTATAAAGTACTGCAATAATAAATTATTGATTTAAATTGCATATTAAACTTAATGTGATTAATCTGGCATATATAATTTGACAATTTATCAGTATATGATTAATTTTAATGTTTTACCAACAAATAAAGAAAATTGTGCTTTCCATCAGTTTTTTTCTTGTTTAAATAAGTGTTCTCAAAAGAATTCATACATCTAGAAGATTTTATTTTGATCTTATAATTATGATAACTTTTTTATATCTTTGTCATTTGCCATTGCAATTGCCCTAGAATTTTATTTTTTGAGCAAAAGCTATACATATTTGAAAATATATATTAGGAAATATTGTCCTGTGTTTTTAAAATAAAATTATCAATTTAAGCTTTACCTTATTCTTGGTAAAATCAAAAACATCTAAAAATATTAGGAGCATCAGTTATGACTAACTGGATGATTTCTTTGTTGCATCTTATGTTTGTGACATTTTGTTGTTCCATTTATTTGCCATACATTAAGGAGAACTAATTCCACTGAGGCTTTAGGCTTGAGTAATATATGAAGGATGATACTATTTAAGTTATATTCATAAAACTAAGAGCATTGTTTTTGCAGATACATTAGCAGTTAAAACCACTTTCATCTATATACTCAGTGGCATAGGATCTGATGCCTGACATATTGCAGTAATTTTATGAGTTGTCGTATTAGCAAATAAGGAAAGCTAGGAGAATATATTGACTAAAATGATATCTCAAAACTTTTCTTTAAAAGCACACATTCCTCATAATTTTGCTTGTGTATGTAAGATAAAAAACAAGTGATTTGAGTATATTGTTATAATTAAATGTTAAGGCATAGAGCATAAATTATTTGCATATGAATAAATGTCATCAGGGAAGTCAGTTTTCAGTGTGACTCAGTTTCTTTGCCTGAGAAAATAAAATATAGCCTTGGACATTAGATAAGCTAAACAATTGATATATTCTGGGATACAAATTCAAAAGTAGATAACAGTTTTTCCAGAGGACAGACCAGATCTAGGGAGCCCAGGCCCTGCAACTGCACTGGAGGCCAGGTTGGTCCTAAGAACCTCAGATTCTTAGTTGGCAGGCTGCCAACTAAATCAATTTAAGCCTGCACAATAACCCCATACTCTATAGAACATTTTACCTAAACACAAAAATGACCTTCTTCTCATCATCTCATGGATACTTCTTCAAAACTGACCATATACTCAGATAAAAAACATACAAAATCTTGAAAAATTTCCCTGTGTGTTATCAGACCACCATGGCTTTTTTTTTTTTTTTTTGTTTTTTGAGACAGGGTTTCTCTGTGGTTTTGGAGCCTGTCCTGGAACTAGCTCTTGTAGACCAGGCTGGTCTCGAACTCACAAAGATCTGCCTGCCTCTGCCTCCTGAGTGCTGGGATTAAAGGCATGCGCCACCACCGCCCAGCTGAAAGCCTACAATCTTATGAAAACTGAATGACTGTCTATTGAGTTACCACTGAATAAATAAATAAATTAAAGATTTGATAGATTTCAATAAAAATGAATATGAAACATACCAAAACTCATTGGAAAAAAATGAAGTTAGTGTTAAGAGGAAAGTTCTACTCTCTAAATGCCTTCATGAAGAATATGGAGAGACCTCATAACAAAGACTTAACAACCCTCCTGAAAGAAAGATCTAGAACAAGAAGAAGCAAACACACCCAAGAGGAATAAAGGACAGGAAATAAACTGAAAGCTTAAATCAATAAAATATAAACAAAGAGAACAATACAAAGAAACAAAGAGTTGGTTCTTCTGGAAAATCAACAAAATAGATAAAACCTTATCCAAACTAACTAAAAGGTGGAGAGAGCATATCCAAATTAATAAAATCAAAAATGAAAAGGGGTACATGACAAGAGACGGTGAGGAAATCCAGAGAATAATTAGGTCATATTTCAAAGTCCTGTACTATGCAAGATTAGAAAATCTAAAAGAAAAAAAAACAAATTTCTTGATAAATACTTGTCAAAGTTAAATACAGATCAGAAATAAAAAGCAAATTAAATAGACCTATAACCCCAAAAGACATATGGTGTAGGAGGTCTGTCTATGTGTTGCTTTCATTGGTTGAATAAAGAAGCTGCCTTCTCCTTTTGATAGGGCAGAACTTAGGTAGGCAGAGAAGACAGAATTGAATGCTGGAAGAAAGAAGGGCAAAGTGAGAAGTGCCATGGAGCTGCCAGGTCAGACATGCTGAAATTTTTTCTGGTAAGCCACGACCTCATGGTAACATACAGATTAATAGAAATGAGTTGAATCAAGATGTGAAAGTTAACCAATAAGAGGCTAGAGCTAATGGCCCAGACAGTGTTTAAATAAATACAGTTTCTTTGTCATTATTTCAGGGGTTAAGCTAGCCGGGCAGCCAGGACAATACAAAGGGACCCGTGCTCCTACTACAGGCATAGAAATGGTCATTAAAAGTTTTGCAAATAATAAGAGCTTAAGGTCAGCATCTTTTAGCACATAATTCTACCAGACTTTCAAAGAAGAGCCAATAGTAATACTCCTCAATTTATTATACAAATAGTAAAAGAAGGAACATTGCCAAATTCTTTCTTTGAGGTCACAGTCACTCTGACACCCAAACTACACAAATTCAACAAAGAGAAAATTGCAGACTAATTACACACATTAACATTGATGCAAAAATAATCAAAAATACTGACAAACAGAATCCAAAAAAAATATAAAAAAGATAATCCACCATGATCACGTAAGCTTTATCCCAGAGACACAGAGATGGTGAAAATGTGAAATTCTTCCTCCATATAAACAAACTGAATTAAAAACCCCACATGATCATCTCATTAGATGATGAAGAAGCCTTTGGGAAAATCCATCACCCCTTCCTGATAAAAGTCTTGGAGAAATCATGATTAAAGAAACATACAACAAGCCAATTTCTAACATTCAATTAAATGGAAAGAAACTCAAAGCATTCCACTAAAATCAGTATACTATCTACAAACATATTCAATATAGTACTTGAGGCTCTAGCTAGAGTAATAAGACATATAAGAAATTAAGGGAATATGAATCAGAAAGGAAGAAGTCAAATTATTATTCTTTACAGATGATATGATAAAATATCTAAGAAACCTCAAAAATTCTACCAGGAAATTCCTATAGTTGATGCATACCTTTAGTCAAGTGGCAGGAAACAAAATTAACTCAAAAACATCAGTAGCCCTCCTATATAAAAATGTTAAATCAGCTGAGAAAGAAATCAGGGAAACATCATCTTTCACAATATCCTCGAATAATGTAAAATATCTTAATGTAACTCTAACCAAATCAGTGAAAGATCTGTATGACAAGAGTATCAAGTCTTTAAAAAAAGGAAATTTGAGAAGATATTAGAAGATTGAAAGATCTTTCTTCTCAGTGACCAGTAGGTGAACAGTAAAAATGGCTATCTTACCAAAAACAATCTACAGATTCAATGCAATCCTAAATATAATCTAAACATAGTTCTTGTGATGGAGGAAGGCCATTGGTTAATAAAGAACTGCCTTGGCCCATTTGATAGGCCAGCCCTTAGGTGGGTGGAGTAAGCAGAACAGAATGCTGGGAGGAAGAGGAAGTGGGGCAGACATGATGAAGCAAGCCACCAGGTCAGACATGCTGAATCTTTCCCGGTAAGACTGGTGCTACACAGATTATTAGAGATGGGTTGATCGGGATATGAGAATTAGCCAGTAAGGGCTAGAGCCAATGGGCCAAGCAGTGTTTAAATGAATACAGTTTGTGTGTTGTTATTTTGGGGCATAAGCTAGCCAAGGGGCTGGGAGCCGGGTGGCAGGGATGCAGCCCCACAACCTTGAAAGAACAATACTGAATTTCATAGTGAAATCAAAACAAAACAAAACAAAAAAAACAGGGTAGCACAAACAACCCTGTACAATGGAAGACATTCCAGAGGTATCACCATCCCTGATTTCAAGCTCTTCAAAAGTATAATAGTAATAATACCTGCATGGTATTAGAATAAAAACAGGCATGTGGATCAAATGAATTAAACTGAAGACACAGACATAAATCCACACTCCTATGCATGCCTGATTTTCGACAAAGAAGCAACAATTATACAATGGAAAAATAGCATTTTCAACAAATGTTGCTGATATAACTGGATTTCAGAATACACAAGAATCTAAATAAATTTATATCTGTCACCCTGCCCAAATCTCAAGTGCAAGTGAATAAAAGACCTTAATGTAAATTTCAGATACACTGAATCCCATAGAAGAGAAATTAGGAAATAGCATTGAATGCAATGGCACAGGAGACAATATCCTAAACAGGACACCAGTAGTACAGATAGTAAGATCAATACTTAGGGACCTCATGAAACTGAGTAGTTTCTGTAAAGCACAGGACACTGCCAATAAGACAAAATGGAACATACAGAATGAGAAAATATTTTCACAAACTCAACATCT
>NW_004949169.1:724843-730825 GCF_000317375.1 Microtus ochrogaster | reverse complement strand
ATATATATATATTCATTCCTTGGGAATGTAGATATTCACAAAAGCAAATAACCTAATTAAAATATTTGAGGAAATGATGTTTGACATCTTTAGCCATCAGGGAAGTGCAAATCAAAATGCTTTTGTAATTCCATCTTATACCTGTCACAAAAGCTAAGACAAGAAACTCAAGTTATATAGCTTCTACTGGTGCATATGTGGAGCAAGAGGTACAATCCTCCATTGCTCATGGGAGTGCAAACTTGTACAGACACTTTGGAAATTAAAACAGTGGTTTCGAAGAAAACTGGGAATTACTCTATCACAAGACCCAGCTCTACTATTCTTGGGCATATATGTAAGAGATGTTCAATGATACTAAAAGGAAACTCGCTCAACTATGTTCACAGCAGTTTTATTTGTAGCAGCCAGAAACTGGAAACAATTTAGATGTTCCTTGACAAAGGAATGGATAAAGAAATGTGATACAGTTACACAATGGAGTATTATTCAGCTGTTAAAAACAAAGACATCATGAAATTTGAATTCAAATGTGTGGACTTAGAAAAAGTCATGTTGAATGAGGTACCCAGTCCCCAAAAGACAAACATGGTATGTACTCATTCAAAAGTGGATAGTAGTTGTAAAATAAAGGTAACTATGCTCCAATTCAGACCCAGAGAAACTAGATAACAAGGAAGGCCCAAAGGGGGATACGTGGTTTTCCCTGGGAAGGGGAAATAGAAGAGATATAATGAGTGGACAGGAGGCAGGTTGGGATGGGAACATGGGTAATAAGGTTACAGGGGTAAAAGGGGAGTTTACTAAAGGAGACTACTGGAAAGTGGGGTCATTTGGGGGTCAGATAAAAACCAGGCACAAGGGAATCCCTCAGTAATTTACAAGGATTACCCCAGATAAGACTACTAACCATAGTGGATATATAGCCTGAGTTGGCCAACTCATGTGACCAGGCAAGATTTCAAGTGGAGGTAGGAGGAAACTAATCCATCCATTTAACCTCCAACCTGTCCTCCCTATGGTATATGCTGAGGTAAAGGTGACCTTGAGATTGAGAAATTGGCCAACCAATGACTGGTCTAGCCTAAAACCCATATCAGGATAGTAAGCCCATCCCTGACACTGCATGGATCACTTAGGACCCATAGGGTGGATGACACAGAGTCCTGTGATAGAACAAAATATGACTGGGCAAAATATATCAATGTAATGATGCCTAATGATATTCTGATGTACTCATATTGCTTCCTATCCCAATTGTCATCAGAGAGGTTCATCCAACAATTGATGAAAACAGAGGCAGACCAAACATTAGGGAGAGCTCAAGGGATGCTGCAGAAGATGGGGGGATAGGATTGTGGGAGCTAGAGCAGTCAAAGATACTACAAGAAAAAACAAAATAAACTAATCTGGGGTTGTGGGGATTTACAGAGACTGAATTGACAATTGGAGAGCCTGCATGGGAAAAAGAGAGTTAGGTCTTTGTCATATATGACAGTTGTGGGATGCTTAAAAGTGGGAGCAAGGGTTGTCTCTGACACTTTTACTGTCTTTTGGGATCCTATTCCTCATACTGAGTTGCCATTTCCAGCCTTTAATACATAGGGAGGTATTCAGTCTTACTGCAACTTGATATACCATATTTTGTTGATATCCATGTGAGGTGTGCCCTTTCTGGAACAGAAATGTAGGGGTGAGTTATAGGCTGGGAACAGATGGGGATGAGGAAAGGACTTGAAGAGGATGTGGGAGGGGAAACCGCAGCTGGAATATAAAATAAATGAATAAATAAGTAAATAAATTGATTAAAATCTAAGCTATAGAATTAGAGCAATTTCAGGTTGTTAGCAGGTTTTTTGCTTAACTATGATTAATTCATTACTTTGTCCCACCATGGATTTTTAATGAATTGTGTATAATATAATAACAGTTCCTTTTAAAGGTCAGGTGATTACATCAATACATTTTCATCCAAACTAAATATGTACTTCTAAATTTGTAATACTTTAACATCACCATCCATATGTTTACTTGATTGATCATTGAATGAACTAGTTATTTATACCTTTCCTCACACATAGTAAGTAAAGGCAATGTATCTCTGTAACTCCTATCTTTTTTCATTTTAACTGACAACCCTATGAGAAAAATCGTAAGTAAAGTATAGAAAAGGATGAAAATAGAAAACCACAGTCAAAATGTCATGAACAGGAACTACATGACAGTTTCAATGTTTTTTTCCCCATGTCTGTGATAAATATTTCTTATTAAGAAGACAGTAGTATTACAGGATGCTCATTTCCCTCGCAAATAAGGAAAATTAATCTCAGGTCACTGTTAGAATTATTATCATTGAGATTTAACAGGGAAGAATGAAAAGCCAGCACAATTTATCAAATTGTTTATATGGAACAAGTGTTTGCCACAAATTCTATTTTCCTATTAAACAGTATTTTTAAAAAGGAACATATGAATTTGCGGAGGAAATATGAGAAGGGTTGGAGGAAGAGGACAATGGAGGGATTATCAGAGGAACAGGAAGAGTGAAAATTATATAACTATACTTTACTTAAGAGAAAATCATTAATAAAAATAAATGTAAGAATTAAGTGAATACTTAAAATGAAACTTTTCATATACACAATCAGGGAAAGAGCTACCTTAACTGAATTAGTAAATTGATGCCCAATTTTGTAAATCTTAACCCAACAAACACTAAATCCTCAGTTATAGCAAAGTTACAAGGTCAATATGAATGGACACAAAGAGATCTGAGTGGGAAACCTTCTTTCAAAACCAATTTACAAACTAGAGAAAATTATCGAATGAGTCAGTACTTACTGTCAAACTCTCAGATGACTTATAAAGATAAATGAGTATAATTATTCAAAAGATGAGCAGTCAGGGTCCCATGAATCTATTGATGTACTGATAAGTGTTTAAGAAATATTATATTGAAAAAATCAAATTTTTAAGACTTTAATTTTTATATTTACTGGAGCCAAATGCTTTCATTATGGTGTTGATCTAACCAGAACAACAGGTTAAAATGGCAGGTATAAAATGCAATAGATCCATATCTATCACTTTAAACCAACTCAAGTTCAAGTGAATCAAAGACCTCAACAGAAATCCAGATAAACTGAACCTGATAGAAGAGAAAGTGAGAAACATCCTTGAGCACATGAGGACAGGAAATAACTTTCTCAACTGATCACCAATAAATAGCTCAGGCATTGAGATCAACAATAATTCAGTATGACCACTTTGAGATGGAAAACATTTCTATTTGGAAAGCTTCTGAACCAATCTACCTCAAGACCCAGCTATATCAATCCTGTGCATATATCTAAAGGACATTATATCCTACAAAAAGAACTTGCTTGACCATGTTGATAGCAGCTTTATTTTTAATAACCAGAAGCTGGAAACAACCTAGATTTTCCTCAACCTCAACCAAAGAATAGATAAAGAAAATGTGGTACATTTACACAATAAGAATTACTCTGCTATAAAATACAATAACATCATGGAATTTGCAGAAAATATATGGAACTAGAAAAAGTTATGCTAAGTGAGGTAACCCAAACACACACAGACAAGAGTATCCACTCACTTATAAGTGGATATTTATTTTAAGGTAAAGAATAATCATACTACAATCTACAGATCAGAGGATAAGTAACAAGAAGAGTTCAAAGGGGGGAACACATGAACCTCCCTGTTAAGGGGAAATTGATTAGATTTTGTGGGTGGACTGGTGGTAGATGTAGATAGAAACAAGAGGGAACAGGTTGGGAGGGGGCAGTGGGAGAGAATACTAGGAAAGAGGAATGTAATTGGAGGGTGTTTCAGAGCAAAGTAGAAACTCCCAGAAATCTGTGAGGATGACCGTAGCCAAGCTTATTGGTATTGGGGGATACAATGTCTAAAACAGCTATATTCTTTAACCAGGCAGGGCTTCCAGTACAGGGATTTTGACACCAACCCAGCTTCAAAACCTTCAGCTTTCAATTTGTCCTGCTTGAAAGATGTGCTGGGGTAAAAGTGGTACAGAGCTTCTGGGAGTGGTCAACCAATGACTGATCCAATTTGAGAACCATGCCACTAGAAGCCCAGACCTGTTACTGTTTGAAGGGCCAGGAAACAGGCTGGATAATCTAGAGAAATAGGATACATCCAAACATATCTGGGAAAAACACCAATCAAATGTTTGCAAAGAGGAGAAGAAAGATTGTGAGAGCTAGAAAGATCAAGGACACCAGAAAAGCACAGCTATAGAATAAGTAATCAGGCCTCATAGGAGTTCACTTAGACTAAAGCGACAAGCAGCATGCCTATATGTGTCTGACCTAGGTCCTCTACATGTATCTTATGTTTGTGCTGCTTGGTGCTTCTGTGGGTTACTTAACAGATGGGGGATAGTCTGTTTCTGGCAATTTGCTGTCTTTGGAGATGCTAATCTTCATACTGAGATGCCTTGTTCAGCCTTAATATAAGGGGATGTGCCTAGGCTTATTGCACCATGATATGCCAAGTTTTGTTGATATTCCTGGGAGGTTGGCCCTTTTGTGAAGGAAAATGGAGGAGGAATGGAAATGGGGCAGAGAGAGGAGGTTTGGGAGAGGGGCTGAGAGGAGAAGAGAGAGTGGAAACTGTGGTCAGGTGTAATATATGAAAGAAGACTAGAAAATGCTAAACATTTGAAATCACCCAAATAAGGACTACAGTGCCATAATTTAGTGATACCTGAGAAAATATTCTCACATGACAGTTTAATTGGCTTGAAAATGTTAAAACAGAATCTGGAGCACAAATTCAGTAAGATTTGAGAAGTATATTAATATGTATTGCTAAACTTTTCATTATGGAGTAGTTACAATCAGTTTTCGTGTGTTTCTTCCAAGCATATTTACACTTTAAAATGGAAGTTGTGTCTGAGTAAAGAGTGCTGAATAAAGTTTCTGGAATAAATTCTGGTGGTAAACAACAAAGGAAGGAAAAAGTATCTTCTCAGACAATTACTGGACATCAATTATTGTAAATTGTAAATACAATTGTTGATAGCCTGATGGTCAAAAACATACCATTTCTTAAATGATAACCAAGCTAAAATCCAGTTGACCCATAGAGGTTAAGAATAGAGGAAGGTACTAGGGTACATTAAAATCCCCGTGGGGGGAAGGGAGAATAAATATAAATATAGGTGGAATAAAGGAGGGGGAGGGGAGAACAGAAAGATGAGGTATGAATGGGGAGGGGAAATGATATTGGTGGAGTGAATGAGGGGAGACACAACTAGAATTGAAGAACATTCGGTATGAAAACCGAGTAAAATAGAAACTTCTTTTTTTTTCTTTTTTTAATTTATTTAATTATTAAAGATCTCCGTCTCTTCCCCGCCACCGTCTCCCATTTCCCTCCCCCTCCCCCAATCAAGTCCCCATCCCTCCTCAGCCCAAAGAGCAATCAGGGTTCCCTGCCCTGTGGGAAGTCCAAGGAACCCCCACCTCCATCCATTTCTAGGAAGGTAAGCATCCAAGCTGCCTAGGCTCCACAAAGCCTTTATATGCAGTAGGATCAGAGACCCCATTGCCATTGTTCTTGAGTTCTCAGTAGTCCCCATTGTCCGCTATGTTCAGCGAGTCCGGCCTCATCCCAGGCCTTTTCAGACCCAGGCCAGCTGGCCTTGGCGATTTCCCAATAGAACATCCCCATTGTCTCAGTGTGTGGGTGCACCCCTTGCAGTCCTGAGTTCCTTGCTCGCGCTCTCTCTCCTTCTGCTCCTGACTGGGACCTTGAGATTTCTGTTCGGTGCTCCAACGTGGGTCTCCGTCTCTTTTCATCGCCTGATGAAGGTCAACAATCAGGAGGATGCCTATATGTTTTTCTTTGGGTTCTCCTTATATAGCTTCTCTAGGATCACTAACTACAGGCTCAATGTCCTTTGTTTATGGCTAGAAACCAAATATGAGTGAGTAC
>NW_004949169.1:720537-722419 GCF_000317375.1 Microtus ochrogaster | reverse complement strand
TTTATCAAAAATCTCCCTTCCAAAAAAAGCCCAGGACCAGATGGTTTCAATGCAGAATTCTACCAGAACTTCCAAGAACAGCTAATACCTATACTCCTTAATGTATTTCACAATATAGAAACAGAAACTTCTTATAATATATGAAAGCAACCCTAATGAAGTTTTAACAATGAGGGAGACGGAACCCCTACTGGCCTTCTCTTTTTACCAGAAAAACTTCCTGTGTCTGAATTGGATTTGATCAAAATGGAATTGCTGAATAAAAGGGTTCCACAGAAATCCCATAACAACTCATGCTGTTGCCAAGACAATAAGTTTCTTTCCACAAAATGACACCAAGGCCATATTACTGAAGACAATACCCACACAACTCATTGAACATGCAGAGGGTGATCTTGTACCTACATAGAATCTTCACCTCCTGTTTTAATATTTACAACAAGGAAGTGTACTCTGCAGATCTACAATCTGTCCTTCCTGCAACATATTCTAGGGCAATGGTGGCACGAAACATGGGGAAGTAATCCACCAATGTTTAGCTTGACTTAAGACTACCTGAGATGGAACCCATACATGACACTGCTTAGGTCTCCAAGAACCAGAATCTAGATACCCCAGAGCCCTAGGGTAAAGCCAAATACTATTGGTCTTGTTTTAAAAAAAGGTAACAATAAAATAACTTATAATGATAGTCTACTTTACTTAAAGATTGATGCCTTATTCAGCCATCATTAAAAAGGCTTCCTCTTTCAGCAGGGGAGGGGGGTAAAATGTAGAGACACACAGCAAGATAATATGCAGAGAGAAACAGAGACTGTAAAACACAAAGTTTTAAATGTGGCATTTCCATCAAATACCCTGAGAGTTCAGGAATTCCATGAAAGAGTAGACAGAATGAATAGGGGAGACAGAAGGGAAGAAGTACACCATGAGAACATTATCATCTAAAACAAATAATGAAATGTGATATGAACTTGAGGAGACTGAAACAGCATTTATGGAGCTTACACAGGATTATAGCAGGTTCTAGGCATATATGTTAAAGTTTTTGTTTAGTAATTTTATGGGATACTTAAGTGTATAACTGAGTGGACCTCTGATTCTTATACCTTCCACTGGGACTCTGTTATTTTTCCATTGGCTTGTTCAATCCAAATTCATTATGATGGTTTTCAGTTTATCTTATTATATTTTATTTTGTTATATGTTTTGTTATCTTATAGAACTGTGTTATCTTTCTAATGAGAGACAAAAAGAGAATATATTGGAATGGTACAGGAGGTATGGAGAAACTTGGAGGAGTAACGGGATGTGAAACTGTATTCAGATTGTATTGTATGAAAAAAGAATCTATGTTTAACAAAAGGGTAAAACATACAATTTCTTTTTTTTGTCATTAGAGTTTATTAAATGCTCTAAGTATAAATACTTCTACATAATAACTTAAAGAATTGACAAAATTAGAAAAATAGTTGCTGAAAAAATAATGCTTATTACATGCAATATAAAATGAATTTAGTAGAGAAATATTGGTGTCTAGGGACTGTAGTTCAGGCACATAGAAATGTATCTATTGTTAAATAACATTTTGTGTCATAATCTCTCTTTGAATACTGATGGCAGGAATTATACATTGTTTGTCCTACCTGATCTTTTATTTATTTTTTTTTTTGAGAAAAAAAATTCTGCCTCCTCCCAGCCTCCCACTCCTCCCGCCCTCCCCCCACTCCTCTCCCCCTCCCTCTAGAGTCTGAAGAGCACTCAGGGTTCCCTGCCCTGTGGAAAGTCCAAAGTCCTCCCCCCTCCATCCTGGTCTAGGAAGGTGAACATCCAAACTGGCTAGGCCCCCACAAAGCCAGAACAAGAAGTAGGATCAAAACCC